>NW_028197028.1:5000-32500 GCF_037176805.1 Vigna unguiculata | reverse complement strand
AATTTTCACCTACTCTAAACTTCCGAGGACATGCGAAAAATGATAATAGATCTCGTCGTTAACGTTAATTTGAACATCCATTTTTAAATAGTAATGCATAAAGAAATATTACAAAATTGAATTCTTAGTAAAATGAAGTTCAACTCATTTCTTTTAGAATTCATTAAATGAATTCAATAATTCATAATAATAATAAAATTCTTTTTTAATGAAGAATTCAATCAATTCAATATTTTATTGATTTGTCAAAATAGACTCTTATGATAAAGAAGAACCTCTATACAGAAGCCTTGTCTTTTGGTCAAATCAAAAAAAAAGGTTCATGTCTATTTTATTTACAACACACAGTACAAATAGTAATTGATGTGATTTGTACATAAATAAAACATTATGATACTTGAATTTCTATTTGAATTTTCTATTTGCTTTAGTTGAATATCTTCTTTTATTCGATTTTTTGAATTGTTTATTTTACAATAGTCGATGATAGTCACAATAGAAATTTCAACGAACTTAGTCAATGAGCTATAATGAGTTATAAAGATCTATCTATAGATAAAAAATACACAAATAAGAAATATCATTTTATGTAATTTTATGTACAGTAGTGGGGAATTATGGGACAAAAAATAAATCCGCTTGGTTTCAGACTTGGTACAACTCAAAGTCATGATTCTATTTGGTTTGCACAACCAACAAAATATTCTGAGAATATACAAGAAGATAAAAAAATACGAGATTGGATAAAAAATTTTATACAAAAAAATAGAAGAATATCCTCGGGTGTCGAGGGAATTGGAGAGATAAAGATTCAAAAAAGAATCGATCTGATTCAAGTCATAATATATATGGGATTTCCAAAGTTATTAATAGAGGGTAAGCCTCAAAAAATCGAAGAATTACAGACGAATATGCACAAAAAACTGAATTGTGTGAATAGAAAACTAAACATTGCTATTGTAAAAGTTACAAATGCTTATAAACACCCTAATATTCTTGCAGAATTTATAGCTGGACAATTAAAGAATAGAGTTTCATTTCGTAAAGCAATGAAAAAAGCTATTGAATTAACTGAACAAGCAGGTACAAAAGGAGTTCAAGTACAGATTGCAGGACGTATTGATGGAAAAGAAATTGCACGTGTCGAATGGATCAGAGAAGGTAGGGTTCCTCTCCAAACCATTCGAGCTAAAATTGAATATTGTTGTTATACAGTTCGAACTATTTATGGAGTTTTAGGGATAAAAGTTTGGATATTTTCGAAATAAAGAAAAATATGTCCTTCTTTCTATTCAATAATTCAATGTCCTATTTTGATTTTATATAAAACAAAAAAGAAAAAATTACTCGATTTTGATTCTCAAAAATTTATCTATTTTATAAGATTGAATCGACTAAAAAAAGAAATTAATCATTTTATAGAGGATTGCCATGCTTAGTGTGTGACTCGTTAGTTTTTTAGAATGATTAAAAAAAAAAAAGAAACCGGTTAATAGTATCAATTCATTTAAAAAGAACTAATAACCAACACATCACTTCGGATTATCTAGATCTAAAGAATTAGTCAAAAGAAAAAAAATTTAATAAAAAAAGAATATAGCAACTGAAAAATTGTGAAAGATAAAAGAAAAAAAAGATTATTTAGTTGTAAAGCAATAAAAATATATAGATAAAAGAAAAGGTGAAAGAAAGAGATTAAAATATATCAATGATATAGAATTCGAATATGTAAAGGTCTATGGGTCATCTCAGAAAAGATAGTGTATTAAAGCATCCTTAAAAATAAAAAAGAATAATATATATATTTTTTTTTTATTTTTAATGTCAATAAATTAAGAGCTCTGAATCAAGAAAAACTGATAATATTGATTCACGAAAAAAGAAATGAATATTCTATTCTAAAAAAATTTTATTAATTTTTAGCTATGAGAAAGGCTCCATTGTCGAATTAAAACCTAACCATTAATCGAGAGGCGATGGGAACGACGAAACCTGCAAATACTTAAGACTTAAGATTTTATTAAAAAAATCTTAAAGAAAACAAATCTTAATGATTTCTTAGGTGGGATGGCGGAAGAAACCTAAAAACAATCCATTTTTTAGGAGTTGTACCCTACATTAACATCTGAATTTCATTACATCTGAATTTGAGAATAAAAGAGTAAATATTCGCCCGCGAGAATTTTTCTTTTATTGAATTTTTTTATATTTTTGCCAATTCTAAGAATCGATATTGAAAACAAGATCTAAAAATTTCGAAGATTGTATGAAATCTCAAAAAATACCGAGATTTCGTTATTTACTAAACATATGACTATTTCTATTATTTTATCGATTAGATAGAATCTATATCCATATAGATATAGATATTTGAATTACTTCATTCGCGAGGAGCCGTATGAGGTGAAAATCTCATGTACGGTTCTGTAATAAAGATGGAATTGAAAAACAACCATCAATTATAACCCCCAAAGAACCAGATTTCGTAAACAACATAGAGGAAGAATGAAGGGAATATCCTATCGAGGTAATAATATTTGCTTCGGAAGATATGCTCTTCAGGCACTTGAGCCAGCTTGGATAACATCTAGACAAATAGAAGCGGGACGGCGGGCAATGTCAAGAAATGTTCGCCGAGGTGGACAAATATGGGTACGTATTTTTCCAGACAAACCGGTTACAGTAAGACCTACTGAAACACGTATGGGTTCAGGAAAAGGATTTCCCGAATATTGGGTAGCTGTTGTTAAACCTGGGAAAATACTTTATGAAATGGGTGGAGTACCAGAAAATATAGCAAGAAAGGCTATTTCAATAGCATCATCCAAAATGCCGATACGAACTCAATTCATTATTTCAGGATAATAAAAGAGAACCAAAGAAAATAGGTCTTTAGAATGAAAAGAAAAAAGGCAATAATAGGTTCCTTTTTTTTTGAACACAAAATATTTTTACTTCCTTTTTTAGATTGAAATAATAAAAAAATGATATGATTCAACCTCAAACTCATTTGAATGTAGCGGATAACAGCGGAGCACGTGAACTGATGTGTATTCGAATCCTAGGAGCTAGTAATCGACGATATGCTTATATTGGCGACATTGTTGTTGCTGTAATCAAACAAGCAGTACCAAATACGAACTTAGAAAAATCTGAAGTGATCAGAGCTGTAATTGTACGTACTTGTAAACAACTAAAACGTAGCAACGGTATAATAATTCAGTATGATGATAATGCTGCAGTTATAATTGATCAAGAAGGAAATCCAAAAGGAACTCGAATCTTTTGCGCAATCGCCCGGGAATTGAGACAGTTAAATTTCACTAAAATAGTTTCATTAGCACCTGAGGTATTATAAGAGGAAACCACGATATGGATATATTCTTTTTTTGTGAAATAGATAAATGTATCTATTTTATCTCAAAAATATATCTTTTGTAATAATTATTATTTTGAAGAATTCGTACTTATAAGTTTTAGAAGTAGCCATTTTTCTTTATTTCAGATTTATACTTGAAAACCTAAACAATATCTATATCTATCTATATATAGATATGGGCGAACGACGGGAATTGAACCCGCGCATGGTGGATTCACAATCCACTGCCTTGATCCACTTGGCTACATCCGCCCTTATAGTAAAAATGATCTATATCTCAAATTCTACCTTTTCATTATAAAGGAAAAAAAAAAAGATAAGGAATCATTAAATCAATCAAAACGTATGTATAAATCTATAGAAATCTAAAAAAAAAGATTACTAATCCAATATCCAATATAAAGGAGCAATATTAACAAGTTGATATTGCTCCTTTATTTTAAACAAAAACTCGTCTACTTTAAATTAAGATCAAAATTTTATCCATTAACAGATGGAGCTTCCATCGCAGCTAGATCTAGAGGGAAATTATGAGCATACGTTCATGCATTACTTCCATACCAAGGTTAGCTCGGTTAATAATATCAGCCCAGGTATTTATTACACGACCTTGACTATCAACTACGGATGGTTGAAATTAAAACCATTTAAGTTGAAAGCCATAGTGCTGATACCTAAAGCGGTAAACCAAATACCTACTACAGGCCAAGCAGCTAGGAAGAAATGTAAAGAACGAGAATTGTTGAAACTTGCATATTGGAAGATTAATCGGCCAAAATAACCATGAGCAGCTACAATATTATAAGTTTCTTCCTCTTGACCAAATCTGTAACCTTCATTAGCGGATTCATTTTCTGTGGTTTCCTGATCAAACTAGAAGTTACCAAGGAACCATGCATAGCACTGAATAGGGAGCCGCCGAATACAACAGCTACACCTAACATGTGAAATGGATGCATAAGAATTATTATGCTCAGCCTGAAATACAATCATAAAATTGAAAGTACCTGAATTCCTAGAGGCATACCATCCGAAAAGCTTCCTTGACCAATAGGATAGATCAAGAAAACAGCAGTAGCGCTGCAACAGGAGCTGAATATGCAACAGCAATCAAGACGCATACCCAGACGAAAACTAAGTTCCCACTCACGACCCATGTAGCAAGCTACACCAAGTAAGAAGTGTAGAACAATTAGTTCATAAGGACCGCCGTTGTATAACCACTCATCAACAGAAGCTGCTTCCCAGATCGGATAAAAATGCAAACCTATAGCCGCAGAAGTAGGAATAATCGCACCAGAAATGATATTGTTTCCATAAAGTAGAGATCCAGAAACAGGCTCACGAATACCATCAATATCTACTGGAGGGGCAGCGATAAAAGCGATAATAAATACAGAAGTTGCAGTCAATAAAGTAGGAAACATCAAAACACCAAACCATCCAATGTAAAGACGATTTCGGTGCTGGTTATCCAATTACAGAAGCGACCCCATAGGCTTTCGCTCTCGCGTCTCTCTAAAATTGCAGTCATGGTAAAATCTTGGTTCATTTAATCATTAGGGACTCCCAAGCACAAAAATTCTCTATAATGCGAGAATTTGAGGACTTGTTATTCAACAGTATAACATGACTTATATACCAGTGTCAACCAATACTAATATCCATAGTATGTTCTTATTCATTAGTATGTTCTTATTCATTTCGGTTTATTCCGAATTTACCTTGTTTATCCCATTTCATTGATTCATAAAAAAAGTTTATTTTCTATATATCATTCTATTTATAGAAATAGAGAATAGAAATATAGATATAATACAACATCGATCTACAAAAATGAGTTGCCCGGGACTTGAACCCGAACTAGTCGGATGAAGTAGATAATTTTTTCTTGAATAAAATTCAACAATAGAATAAAACAAGAAAAAATCCCTCCCCAAGCCGTGTTGCAGTTTTCATTGCACACGGCTTTCCCTATGTATACATCTAAACCTTAATTACTTGCCTAGCAAAAGACTCTAAGAAAGTGAAATATAATATTTAATTCATTAACCCCGAATCTTGACTCTGACTACATGAGCATTTCAAATCCTATATATAGATATAGAAGACTAAAAAAAATGATTTTTTTATCCTCATTGAATAAAAAGAAGGAAGTTCGTTTTATCAATTTACACCGATTTAAAAAAATAACATAACCTATTTTCAATTATAAATAATTGACGAAATCGTTTCTTAAAAGAATATCCAAATACCAATACGACCTCTATAAAACCTACGCAAAGTAAAAGAAGTTCTTGGAAAAATCAAAGAAAAAGATCTTCTTCTGTAAAAAATTCTTGCAATAATTTTTCTGAACTTAATTTTTTCAAATAAATGCGCACAGTACTTTTATGCTTACGAGCAAAGTTTTTATACAAGAAAACCGAAGTATATATTTTATTTGATAGAAAACTCTTTTTTTTTGCAGATCCATTGTAATAATGAGAAAAATTTCTGCATATGCGCAAAAACCGGTCAATAATATCAAAATCAGATAAATTGGCCCAAACCGGCTTACTAATAGGATGACCCATTACATTACAAAATTTTGTTTTAGCCAATGATCTCATTAGAGGAATAATGGGAACTATTGTATCAAGTTTTTTTATAACAATTTTAATAAGAAATGAATTTTGCAACATTTGACTTCGTACTACTGAAAGATTAGTGGAATACTTAAAAAATAGCCTAAAAAGTGAAATGAATACTGAGATAATTCGTTTATATAGATCGTTTCTAGTCCAGCCCAAATATCAAAATGACATTGCCATAAATATATAAAATAGTATTTCCATTTATTTATCAAAAAGGAGTATTCTTTAAAACCAGAATTGATTTTCCTTGATATCTACATAATGGATGAAAGTATCCTTAAAGAAGAAGAAAGTATATGAACAATTCTTAGTAGATACTTCTACAAGATGTTTTATTTTTTCATAGAAAAAAATTCGCTCAAAAAAAAACGCGAAAATGTTTTAACTGTAACTGAGAGGATTTGTTACGTAGAAAAAGAAAGATAGATTCATATTCCATACATATAAATTATATAGGAACAAGAAAATTCTTCGATTCCTTTTTGAAAAAAAAGTAAAAATCCATTTTTTTTGGAGGAAAAAGACTATTCCAATTATAATAGTAATAAAAAAACAACCTTATTAAATGAAAGAAAGAGACATCTTTTATCGAATATCGCAGGATTTGAACCAAGATTTCCAGATGGATAGGATAGGGTATTCGTATATCTGACTTATGATTTAAATATATCAGTTGATCTTCGAAAAAGGGAAAGATCGAATGAATGATTGAAAATTTTTATAAGATTTTACGATTTCTAATCCCCTTAAGAAGAGCTAAATAATTGTAGAGAAAATAGAATCTCCACGACGATACCAAAACCTTCTAATATTATTTGAGAAAAAAAATGATAATTATAACCCACAAAAGTATTTTTTTTAGAATCATTAACAAAAAGAATGAAATGAGTCTGTTGATACATTCGAGTACTTAAACGTTTTACAATTAGCTAAACTAAATTTATTGTTATAATCGACATTTTCTATAAAAAAGGACTCATGAGCATAAGCTAGTCCATAAATAGATTCCCGAAAAAAAAGTGGGTATAGGATGTCCTGGTATCGAGATCTACGGAGTTCTAAATATGCTTGATATTGCTCCATTAAAAAAAAAAAGTCTATTTGGTCAAACAAAGAATCAGAGATTCATTGGATTATCAAATGATACATAGTGCGATATGTCAAAACAGAAAATTATAGGTATAAAATATATACCTAGAGAAGTAAAACCCATTAACGGACTCTCTCTAATCGATTTTTTGCCTAATTTTTGTTCTAGGATAACGAGCTAATTAAGAATCCTTTATTTTTTTTTTACCTAATCGCTCTTTTGATTTTGGAAAAAATATCTTTATCAATATACTCTTTCTTTTACACATTTATCGCTACCCCAAAATACCAAAGATAATGGAAAATAGCTATATAGTTAGGACTCATAACAAAAATAAACCATTCACCAGAAAAGCTTTTCCCACATCAAGCACTAACCTATTTTTAACGTACAATAGATGGGGTAATGATCCAATAAAAATAAATGAAAGCTCGATGCTTTTTGTTTCCCTATTAGAATTAGAACCACCAAGTTCTATCCCTTTATTAATCAAACCCAACGGAATTTTTTTTGTTACGAGCCAAAAATTCAAACAAAAATTTGAGCTGGATCCTAAAGAATGAAATATTTTTAGAATTCTTCATTGATACGACATGCTCACTTTTTCCAGTCATTCCTTTCTGGATCAGTCGTGGTTTTACAAGCTCTACCGATAGTATCGACGAACCCATTGCTTCATAGAAATGCGTAAAAAATAGAGTCGCTCTTAAAAGCCGAGTACTCTACCATTGAGTTAGCAACCCCATTACATTTAAAAAATAAGGTGGATATTTATACCCAATCGCAAATCAAAAAATAAAATTACAAAATTGAATTGTCTAAAAAACTAAAAAAAGATATACCACCTATTTAAATACTATGTTCTTGAAATACTATGTTAGAGTTATCCATTATTATTATATATATAAGACTATATATATTGGTATATATAGATCTAATATTTTCGTATATATATTCGTGTTTACCTTTCAATTCACTTACTTATTCATAACAAAGTTTTTCTTGTTTGTCTCGCAGAAAGAAAACCAATGAACCTACCATTTGATGAAGTAATAACGCCTATTTAACGTAAGTAAGGTGATCAATTTATTCACGATCGGATTATATTTATTTGATACAGTGTTGTCAATATTAGTATTGAAAAAAAAAATACAATCGAATAAATACAATCGAATTAATAAGATTTTCAATCTTATTAATTCGATTATTAGTATTATGTTAGAATTACTTATAAGAAAAATTATTTAAATATATATATATCTTTTTTTATTCTAAAATGATATTCTAAACTAAAAAAACGTATAAAATTATAGAAATAAGAAATCAATAGGAAAATACAAATTTCATATAGAAATGGAACAACTTCCCTATTATGTGAAATTCACATCGAAAAAGGCAATAGCCAGTTTCCCTTATAAATTGTAATCACTTTTTTCGTAAAATATCGTCTACTTACTATGCTTCTATTCCAATACGAAAGATAGAAATCTGTTTAATAATTAAGTATCTTTGTATTCGGCTCAATCCTTCTTTTAGGAAAAGATTGTGCCGAGTTTAATTGCAATTAATCCAAGTATCCATTGCTTCGAATTCAAATAGTATCCATTGCTTCGAATTCAATTTGATCTCCTTCCATACTTCGCAAGCAGCAGCTAATTCAGGACTCCATTTGCTAGCCTCACGGATAATTTCATTACCTTCACGAGCAAGATCACGTCCTTCATTTCGAGCCTTCACACAGGCTTCAAGAGCTACTCGATTAGCTACAGCACCTGGTGCATTTCCCCAAGGGTGTCTAAAGTTCCTCCGCCAAATTGAAGTACGAAATCATCTCCAAAGATTTCGGTCAGAGCAGGCATATGCCAAACGTGAATACCTCCCGAAGCAACAGGCAGAACACCTGTAGAGAAACCCAATCCTGAGTGAAATAAATACCACGACTTCGATCTTTTCAACAAAATCATCACGCAGTAAGTCAACAAAACCTAAAGGTGATATCTCTTTCCCCTTCAAGTTTACCTACTACGGTACCGGAGTGAACATGATCTCCACCAGACAAACGTAATGCTTTAGCTAATACACGAAAGTGCATACCATGATTCTTTTGTCTGTCGATAACTGCATGCATTGCACGATGTATATGAAGAAGTAGACCATTATCTCGGCAATAATGAGCCAAGCTAGTATTTGCAGTGAATCCCCCTGTTAAATAATCATGCATTACGATAGGAACGCCTAATTCTCTGGCAAATACAGCTCTTTTCATCATTTCTTCGCATGTACCCGCAGTTGCATTCAAGTAATGCCCTTTGATTTCACCTGTTTCAGCCTGTGATTTAAAAATCGCTTCAGCACAAAATAAGAAACGTCTCTCCAACGCATAAATGGTTGGGAATTCACATTTTCATCATCTTTGGTAAAATCAAGTCCCCCACGAAGACATTCATAAACAGCTCTACCATAATTCTTAGCGGATAACCCCAATTTAGGTTTAATAGTACATCCTAATGGGACGACCATACTTGTTCAATTTATCTCTCTCAACTTGGATGCCGTGAGGCGGACCTTGGAAAGTTTTAATATAAGCGGTTGGGATTCGCAAATCCTCCAGACGTAGAGCACGCAGTGCCTTGAACCCAAATACATTACCGACAATAGAAGTAAACATGTTAGTAACAGAACCTTCTTCAAAAAGGTCTAAAGGATAAGCTACGTAAGCAATATATTGATTTTCTTCCCAGCAACAGGTTCGATGTGATTGCATCGTCCTTTGTAACGATCAAGACTGGTAAGCCCATCGGTCCACACAGTTTGTCCATGTACCAGTAGAAGATTCGGCGGCTACCGCAGCACCTGCTTCTTCAGGTGGAACTCCAGGTTGAGAGTTACTCGAAATGCTGCCAAGATATCAGTATCTTTGGTTTCATACTCAGGGAGTATAATAATTCAATTTATAATCTTTAACACCAGCTTTGAACCCAACACTTGCTTTAGTCTCTGTTTGTGGGGACATAAATCCCTCCTACAACTCTTGAATTAAGAATTCTTGAAACAATAAGGTCTACTCGATATGACTTAGGAGTTAATGAAATCTTTTACAAAAATCAACTACTATTATCAATTAATCCCAAAGGTTCGTTATGTTATTATTAATTAAACGATGGTATTTGATTTGTCAAATACATCATTATTGTATACTCTTTTCTATGTATGGCGCAACCCAATCTTTTTTTTTTTTCAATTTGATCTTATTTTTTAATTTGAAATCGAAAGATCTAATCTAAATAATAATAATAATTTATTCTTAATCTTGACAGTGATATATGTTGTCTATGTAAATCCTAGATGTAAAAATAGGCAGCTTTCTCCCCGGAAAATAAAAAAAGAGGTCAAAAAATAGGGAAACAGAGGGTAAGTCTAAAAAATTGTCTACTGAGGAAATACGAAAGCCAATGATAAAAAAAATGAATTCTAAATTAAGGTACAGGTTCGAATTCCATACAGAATATAGATGATATTTTCTAGAATGATAGAAAAAAGAAAAGACTTTCGAAAGATTTTATCCAATTGAAATTTTCAAATAACTGCAGTAAGCTTAAGAATTCAATAATTGAATTTGAATAAGTAAGTAAACAGTTAAAGAGGATTGATGGAATAGTACCAAAAAATGGAGTACTAACTCCCATTTCTTATTTCTTTTTGAATTAACCGATCAACTTGCTTTCTTATCGAACATTTCTTTTTGATTTAAAAACTTTTTCGGAAAAAAAAATTGGCTTTTGATATGCGAATAAATCCTCTACTTCCGGTCCCTGAAGTTTCTCGATTGAAAAAAAAAATCTGGGACATATTGACCAAATAATTGGTCCGGTACTAGATGTAGCCTTTCCCCCGGGGAAGATGCCTAATATTTACAATGCTCTGGTAGTTAAGGGTCGAGATACTGTTGGTCAACAAATTAATGTGACTTGTGAAGTACAACAATTATTAGGAAATAATCGAGTTAGGGCTGTAGCTATGAGTGCTACAGATGGTCTAATGAGAGGAATGCAAGTTATTGACACAGGAACTCCCCTAAGTGTTCCAGTAGGCGGAGCAACTCTAGGACGAATTTTCAACGTGCTTGGAGAGCCGATTGATAATTTAGGTCCTGTAGATACTCGTACAACATCTCCCATTCATAGATCTGCGCCTACCTTTATACAATTAGATACAAAATTATCTATTTTTGAAACAGGAATAAAAGTAGTAGATCTTTTAGCTCCTTATCGTCGTGGAGGAAAAATAGGACTTTTCGGTGGAGCTGGAGTGGGTAAAACAGTACTTATTATGGAATTGATCAATAACATTGCCAAAGCTCATGGAGGTGTATCTGTATTTGGCGGAGTAGGTGAGCGTACTCGCGAGGGAAATGATCTTTATATGGAAATGAAAGAATCTGGAGTAATTAATGAACAAAATATTGCAGAATCCAAAGTAGCTTTAGTATATGGTCAAATGAATGAACCACCCGGAGCTCGTATGAGAGTTGGTTTAACTGCCCTAACTATGGCGGAATATTTTCGAGATGTCAATGAGCAAGATGTACTTCTATTTATCGACAATATCTTCCGCTTCGTTCAAGCAGGATCTGAAGTATCTGCCTTATTGGGTCGAATGCCCTCTGCTGTGGGTTATCAACCCACTCTTAGTACTGAAATGGGTTCTTTACAAGAAAGAATCACTTCTACCAAAGAAGGGTCCATAACTTCTATTCAAGCAGTTTATGTACCTGCCGACGATTTAACTGACCCTGCTCCTGCTACGACATTTGCACATTTAGATGCTACTACTGTACTATCAAGAGGATTAGCCGCCAAAGGTATCTATCCAGCAGTAGATCCTTTAGATTCAACCTCAACTATGCTCCAACCTCGAATCGTTGGTGAAGAACATTATGAGACTGCGCAACGAGTTAAACAAACTTTACAACGTTACAAAGAACTTCAAGACATTATAGCTATCCTTGGCTTGGACGAATTATCCGAAGAAGATCGCTTAACCGTAGCAAGAGCACGAAAAATTGAGCGTTTCTTATCACAACCTTTTTTCGTAGCAGAAGTTTTTACCGGTTCGGCTGGAAAATATGTTGGTCTAGTAGAAACAATTAGAGGGTTTAATTTGATTCTTTCTGGAGAATTAGACGGTCTTCCTGAACAAGCCTTTTATTTGGTAGGTAATATCGATGAAGCTACTGCGAAGGCTACGAACTTAGAAACGGAGAGCAATTTGAAGAAATGACTTTAAATCTTTGTGTATTGACCCCCAATCGAATTGTTTGGGATTCAGAAGTGAAGGAAATCATTTTACCTACTAATAGCGGACAAATTGGAGTATTACCTAATCATGCGCCTATTGCCTCAGCTGTCGATATAGGTATTTTGAGAATACGTCTTAAAGACCAATGGTTAACAATGGCTCTGATGGGGGGGTTTTGAGAATACGTCTTAAAGACCAATGGTTAACAATGGCTCTGATGGGGGGGTTTGCTAGAATAAATAATAATGAGATAACTGTTTTAGTAAATGATGCGGAAAAGGGTAGTGACATTGATCCACAAGAAGCACAGCAAACTCTTGAAATAGCAGAAACTAATTTGAATAAGGCTGAAGGCAAGAGACAAACAATTGAGGCAAATCTAGCTCTTAGACGAGCTAGAACACGAGTAGAGGCTATCAATGTTATTTCATAACAAGTTGAAATTGATGCGTCCCAATATCCGAAAACAATAAAAAGAAAAAAGAAACAGTCAGAAGAAAAAAGTAAGTAGAAAAGCTTATTAGATACCACAGTCAAAGGTATCTAATAAGTTATAACTATACCTTACCTACTATTGGATTTGAACCAATGACTCCCGCCGTATGAAAGCAATACTCTAACCACTGAGTTAAGTAGGTAATTTAGGACTCCTCCTCAAAAAAAAAAAAAGAAGAGTACCCATCTATCAGATTAATTGATTATAAATGTAAAATTACTGATAAGCAATACCAACCCCCGTTCAAGGGATTCGATCATGTAATATTCATCTTGACAAGCAATTATCTTCATACTATGATAAAATATGTATCAAAAACACAAGGGCTGTAGCTCAGTTAGGTAGAGCACCTCGTTTACACGAGCGCCAATGCTTTTTTTCAGAGGAGTTCATCTTGTAATTAAAAAAGTTTATCTTATAGTAAGAAATCGGTGTCTTACTCCATTTTAAGGAACAAAACAAGAGAACACTAGCCTGACAAAGGGTTTAGCCATAAAATCGAATCCATAATTGATTTGAGATATTGATAAGGTGAATACCCATTTCTCGTCAATGCTAAACATAAAGGGTATAGGGACCTAAAAAAGATTATCTTTTCTTCCTATTTTATGAACTTTAAGGTGTATGAAGTGTCATTTCTTATCTTCTATTTTAATTTTAGTAGGTGGATAAAGAGTCCATTTAACTTAAGTTGATCTAGGCCAGAAGCAGACCTACGTCAAGATAATCCTTCTTTGAAACACTTTGGTAGTGCTCTTTGATTGTTATACAAATAAAAAAGAAGAGCATAGGGAATCATCTCTTTATTCTTTACTGTAAAAAAAAAAAAAGATGGTGGACTAACTAATATTTTTATCAGTTAATGAAAAAGCTCAATGCAAAAAAAAATGCATGTTGGGTTTTGAAAACAATTTAAATCATTTAGATAATAATTAGTTTGATCTGTTTTACCGAGAAGGTCTACGGTTCGAGTCCGTATAGCCCTAATATTCCTACAGATACTAATAATATTAATACTATTTTGGATCGAATAGATCTCATTACTAAGACTATTACTAAAAAAAAAACAATTTGTAACTTTCTATTCGAACATATTCATATTCGATAGAATAATATTAATATTAGTATATTCAGCTAGTCTAAAAAAATGGAGACTTTAGACTAAAAATGAAAATGAATTTGGTATATTTTCTACATTCAGAGGAGTACTTTTATGTTTCTTCTTTACGAATATGATATTTTTTGGGCATTTCTAATAATATCAAGTTTGATTCCTATTTTGGCATTTCTAATTTCTGGAATTTTAGCCCCCATTAGCAAGGGACCGGAAAAACTTTCTAGTTATGAATCCGGAATAGAACCAATAGGCGATGCTTGGTTACAATTTCGAATCCGTTATTATATGTTTGCTCTCATTTTTGTTGTTTTTGATGTTGAAACGGTTTTTCTTTATCCATGGGCAATGAGTTTCGATGTATTAGGGGTATCCGTATTTTTAGAAGCTTTCTTATTCGTGCTTATCCTAATTGTTGGTTCAGTTTATGCATGGCGAAAGGGGGCATTAGAATGGTCTTAATTCTTGACTATTTAGACAATTAGAAAAAAAAATATTGAGACAATTATGAATTCCATTGAGTTTCCCTTACTTGATCAAACAACCCAAAATTCAGTTATTTCAACGACATTAAATGATTTTTCAAATTGGTCAAGATTATCCAGTTTATGGCCGCTTCTTTATGGTACGAGTTGTTGCTTCATTGAATTTGCTTCATTAATAGGATCACGATTCGATTTTGATCGTTATGGACTAGTACCACGATCGAGTCCTAGGCAGGCGGACCTAATTTTAACAGCGGGCACTGTAACTATGAAAATGGCCCCTTCTTTAGTTCGATTATATGAACAAATGCCCGAACCTAAATATGTTATTGCTATGGGAGCCTGTACAATTACGGGGGGGATGTTTAGTACCGATTCTTATAGTACTGTTCGAGGCGTAGATAAGCTAATTCCTGTAGATGTATATTTGCCGGGCTGTCCACCTAAACCGGAGGCCATTATAGATGCTATAACAAAACTTCGTAAGAAAATATCTCGAGAAATATATGAAGATCCAATGAGTTTTCAACGAGAGAATAGATGTTTTACTACCAACCATAAGTTTCATGTTGGATACAGTACTTATACTGACAATTATGGTCAAGAATTTTTCTATCAACCGCCATCTACTTCAGAGATATCGTCTGACACATTTTTTTAAAGTACAATAATAAAAAGCAATTCCTTTTTTAAAAATTTCATCGTATTTTAAAAATTTCATCGTAATAGAAAATACTAATACCAAACTCATAAAAAAAATTTAGGAGAAGCAAAAAATGCAAGGTCGTTTGTCTTCTTGGCTAGTCAAACATGGACTAATTCATAGATCCTTGGGTTTCGATTACCTAGGAATAGAGACTTTACAAATAAAGCCCGAGGATTGGCATTCCATTGCTGTCATTTTATATGTATATGGTTACAATTATCTACGTTCTCAATGTGCCTATGATGTAGCACCCGGAGGACTCTTAGCTAGTGTATATCATTTTACAAGAATAGAGTATGGTATAAATCAACCCGAAGAGGTATGCATAAAAATATTTGTATCAAGAAAAAATCCCAGAATTCCTTCGATTTTTTGGGTTTGGAAAAGTGCGGATTTTCAAGAAAAGGAATCTTATGATATGTTGGGAATCTCTTATGATAGTCATCCGCGTCTAAGACGTATTTTAATGCCCGAAAATTGGATAGGATGGCCTTTGCGTAAAGATTATATTGCTCCAAATTTTTATGAAATACAAGATGCTCACTAAATGATAAAAATAATAAACTAATCCAAACTTCTGCAACCCCAGTCAAAGAATATAAGTACATTCTGTTATAGATCAGACAAAATAATTGATTGACATTAAATCAGGCAGAGTAATGGAAGTTGCATTCAGATATTATTATGTGAGAAATCACAAAATTCAGAAATAATAGAATGAATAATTATAGGGTTTAAAATAGGATGGATAGGAGTTTCTTAAGATTCTAAAACAAAAACAATACTGAGTTCTTATCAGCCAAGCCAATAAAAGAAATAGGATGAACTGCAAAAATTCTTTATCTTTATAATAAACTAATTCTTTATCTTTATAATAAACTATATAACGTGCACATCACCATCAATTATACGGCCACGAAAAAAAAAACACAAAGAAAAGGGCTCGATTCTATTTTGGTAATCCTTCTCAGATGAATTCTTAATATTCTCACTCCACCCCAGAACTTCGACTTTTAGGTCTTTTAACCAACTAATTAAACCACTCGAATATTATGGAAATAGAAACCTTTTTTTGTATCGCAGAAAAAAAAGGAAAAAAATAGATAAAGAATTCATTATCTATATATCTATATCTATATATATATAGATACTATAGATAAGCGAATATACCTAATAAAAAATTGCATCTATTCTTTAATCATCTAGGAAAAGTATATCTACAGATACCTAAATAGATCAAAGAAATATGTTATGTATCAGAATCTAGAAGAACACAAATTTGTATGAGTATCTATCCCCCATATTCATTAAAATGAATATGGGGGATAGATACTCATACAAATGAATCTTGTGTCAGGAACCAGATTTGAACTGGTGACACGAGGATTTTCAGTCCTCTGCTCTACCAACTGAGCTATCCCGACCATTCTTGAAGCTTAATACTTTGATTTTAAAAGATTTTTAAAATCTATGTTAATGAATCTATATCAACTAAGTAAAAAAAAAGTTTGTAAGTGAGTTTCCGCAGTAATAATTATTTTTTATTGTTAATCGTTAATTACGCATATGAAAATTCCTTGCTAAAAAATAAGATATTAATTTATACATTTCTGATTAAAAAAAATTCTATGTGTTTCACATATATATTTATATCTATTCCAAAACTCGTCCCTTGTCATTATGATAGATAAGAAAATTATGATAGATAGGAAATTGATGAAAATAAAAATTCCAATTTCGTTGGGAAATAATAAATCGAATAAAACACATAAATAAGGACTTCAAGATAGAGAGGATATAGGAAAAAAATTAGAAAATGAAAAAGTATTTTTGGGGATAGAGGGACTTGAACCCTCATGATTTCTTAAGTCGACGGATTTTCCTCTTACTTTCAATTTCATTGTTGTCGGTATTGACATGTAGAATAGGACTCTATCTTTATTCTCATCTGATTTATCAGTTCTTCAAGGGTTTTAGCCGATTATGATGAAGTGAATAATTTCATCAATAAATATTCCATCTTTTCTTCAACTTCGAATTGATTTGATTCACATTTTTCATTTGTGAATATTTTTATCACAAATAGATCTTCAATAATAAAATAAAAAGTAACAAATTGAAAGAGTATTTCAGTATATATATATGTTTCTAAATGTTTATCTTTGATCCATTCCTGTAATTTTGGTGAAAGGATTCTTTTACTAATGCAATAAAAAAAGTCGTCAATTTCGTTTGTTAGAACAGCTTCCATAGAGTCTCTGCACCTATCCCTTTTTTATTATCACTTTCTGAATTTTTATTTGTTTTCAGAAAACAGGATTTGGCTCAGGATTGCCCATTGTGAATTCCAGGGTTTCTCTGAATTTGAAAATTATTACTTGGTAAGTTTCCATACCAAAACTCAATCCAATTAAGTCCGTAGCGTCTACCAATTTCGCCATATCCCCATCTTTTTTTTTATTTGAATCTGATTATAATAGAATGCTTTTTTTTTCATTTCTATTATGAGAATTATGCGGGAACTTTTGAATTCATTAAATACATATTATTTTATTAAATATTAAAAACCCCTTTCTCCAATTTTATAGATTTTATTTCATCTATATTGGATACCTTTATTTGTTTGAATCAGAACTAATTCTAATATCTATATATTAACAATTCAATATACACAGATATAGACCACATATCTACTTATCTTCTATGTACCTACTTATCTTCTTTTTTCATACAATTTAGAATACTCGAATGGTCGATTCTTTTTTTTTTTTTGTTTTTGCTTAAAAAAAAAAAGAAAATAAACAATCCATTTATTCATATACAATTTATATAACTAAAACGAATCTAGTGGCTAAAAAAAACCATTCTTTTAATTGAATATAATATAGAATTAGACATTTACTTAGAAATATGGAATTCCTTAATAAATATTTACTAAAATTTATATTTATTCAAATTTACTTTAAGTACTAATAAATAATCTTTTTGAAAGAAATCAATTTAATAATATATATCTAGAATAGTAGATCGAAATAAATTATATTAAATAAATTATATTAATATAATATTAATTATTATCTTGCACTTTATGTTATCAGATAAAATAAATAATAGAAATAATAAAAATTGGGTTTGATTTTCTATATTTTCTTTCTCTATTTTTGATGTTTGTATTAATTTGAATTTTGTTATAAATAACTAAAAATTGATAACTAAGATCCCATTCAATTCTTCTGCATATGTATATTTCGTTTACATTAGCCGGTTTAGCTCAGAGGTTAGAGCATCGCATTTGTAATGCGATGGTCATCGGTTCGAATCCGATAACCGGCTTTTCTCTATTTGTTTTTTACATAATTGATAATATCTTTTTTAGAAATAAAAAATTGGGAGAGTTCGATCTCTGCGGAAGAAATCAAGAAATTAACCTACTTTTTTGTATTCTTTTATATACAATAAATTCGGATATTGATAAAATTCATCTAATTCTTCTTTGTACTATAAAACTTTAGTAGATTTCGCTTCATTTAGAATTCTATAATATTTTTCATTTCGTTTAGTTTTCATTTCGATTTATAAGATTTTTCATTTTAAAAAAGGAGTTTTTATGTCACGTTACAGAGGACCTCGTTTCAAAAAAATACGTCGTCTAGGATATTTACCAGGACTTACTAGTAAAAGGCCAACAGTCAAAAACGAATTTCGAAATCAATTGCGCTTCAGTAAAAAATCTCAATATCGTATTCGTTTAGAAGAAAAACAAAAATTGCGTTTTCATTATGGTCTTACAGAACGACAATTGCTTAAATACGTTCGTATCTCCGGAAAAGCTAAAGGATCAACTGGTCAGGTTTTATTACAACTACTTGAAATGCGCTTGGATAACATACTTTTTCGATTGGGTATGGCTGCGACTATTCCTCAAGCCCGCCAATTTATAAACCATAGACATGTTTTAGTTAATGGTCGTATAGTGGATATACCAAGTTATCGTTGTAAACCTCAAGATATTATTACAGCAAAGGATGAACAAAAATCTAAAACTCTTATTCAAAATTATTTTGATTCAGCCCCCCATGAGAAATTGCCAAATCATTTGACTGTTCACTCCTTTCCAATATAAAGGTTTAATTAATCAAATAATAGATAATAAATGGGTTGGTTTGAAAATAAATGAATTACTGGTTGTAGAATATTATTCTCGTCAAACTTAAACTTAACTAAAATAACAAGAGTTTTTTTTACAAGGATTTTCTGCTATTCATATATCATAGACATGGATATGCGAAAATTTTTATTCCTTGCCCACCCGTTATCCACTATTTTTTGTATTACCGAAAAATGAGGAATATAAAGTTGTCCATATCAACAAACAAATTTGAAATATGAAATAATGGTATGCATTGGGATGAGTAATATTGATGAATTTGGTAAAGATTCGGAAAGAGAGGGATTCGAACCCCCGGTAAACAAAAAGCCTACATAGCAGTTCCAATGCTACGCCTTGAACCACTCGGCCATCTCTCCTATATAATGATGCCCAGAAACCGGTTGAATGTTGAATAGTGAATCAATCCTATTTTTCATAAATGCATAAAACCTATTCAAACTATAAAAATACAAAGTAAAATTAAAAAAAAACCTCCTACAAGGTCTTAGGATAAACAAATTTGATTGATGAGTTCATTTTTACGTTATTTCGCACTGTATTATAATTATACAATTCCTTTATTTGTGGGATTGATTTCTCACACCATGATTAATTAAATTATAGAATGGATTTCTACCTATGCCTAGATCTCGGATAAATGAAAATTTTATAGATAAGACCTTTTCAATTGTAGCCAATATCTTATTACGAATAATTCCGACAACTTCAGGAGAAAAAAGGGCATTCACTTATTACAGAGATGGTGTGATTTGATTCCATTTTTTTTGACCGATTTCGGTCAAAAAAAAATGGAATGGAAAAACCCCACGCGTGTTGAAGGTGAAATTTGTAAATAAAAGGATTAATTCCTTCTGTCGTGTATCCTCGATTAATGAAGCCTTATATGCTTGAATTTTAGGTTTCTAGTATTAAGCGAAAGGTTATACCTATACTTATGGGGTTAGGTCAACCCCAAATTACTAGTACTGATAGGCAACATTGGGAAAGAAGCACTACGCTTGGGAATCAAGGACACGAAAACTTTGTATCTATCTATATCCATGGCTTATCGAGATTGGGACTAACAGGAATGGTTGGGACAATAAATATCCATCTCGTTCATATTTTGGATACCCATAGAACCATCGAAGATTATTGAGGTGACTAATTCCAGGAAATTAAGCAGCGTAGAGGACAAAGAAATTGTTGAAGTTCTTATTTTTTTTTATCAAGTACCTACATACTTAATGTTAAGAAATAATTTTTGACAGGAAGGTTGGCTAGAGATTTATTGTAAAAACACTAGCTCTGTTCAGTTGAGAATGAGAATACTGGAATATTTTTTGATTTGATGGATTTTTCTCATTACACACATAAGGGGGGAGCCGTATGAGATGAAAATCTCACGTACAGTTCTGGAGCGGAGATTCTTTGAACCGAATGACGACCGTAACGGATGTCAGCTCAATCTGAAGGAAATTATGCAGAAGCTTTACAGAATTATTATGAGGCTATGCGACTGGAAATTGATCCCTATGATCGAAGTTATATACTTTATAACATAGGCCTTATTCACACAAGTAACGGAGAACATACTAAAGCTTTGGAATATTATTTTCGGGCGCTCGAACGAAACCCATTTTTACCCCAAGCTTTTAATAATATGGCCGTGATCTGTCATTACGTGCGACTATCTCCACTATAGAAAGAAAAAAGAAAAGAACAAGCAAATCCACAAATTTTAATATAAGAAATATAGAAATATAAATAATTATAAATAAGAAAGGCTTTCTACATATATATATCGTTCAAAACAACGATTTTTATCAGCTGTAGCAAAGAAACTTCATAGAAGTAAAAATATGAAGAAATCGATATGTCTAGATACCCTCTTTTTCTATGGATAAAAGATCTAATTGATAAAGGAAGCATCGTAAGGATCAATTAACACGGTTTTCAATCGATATAATAAAAACTGCTTCCTTATCTCATGATAAATAAAGAAGTCAGGAATCCACTTATGTAATAAAAAGGATCCCCTGGTATTTTGAGCAGCGGTGTAGTATCAAATCCCAAAGATAGAAAGTATTTTCTCTTTACTTATAAGAACTTATAAGATAAGAAAGAAAAAACTTTTACCAAGATTCTATAGAAATGAATCTATCATATATTTTTGTATATGATATATAAAATCGAGATAGTTACCTTTCAGAAAATTAGAATTAGGGCGTTAATGCCAATGCTTGATTCCCTTTTCTGAAGGTAGGAGAAAAGATAAAACTAAAAAAAAAGATGAAATTCTTTGAAATTCTTTATTTATTAGTAAAAATGAAAGTTTGAAACTCATATTAATAATTTCTTTTTTTCTTTTAGTTAACTTCAAGATAATAGAACAAAAAAAGAATTGACTACTGAGCCGTATGAGTCAGGAAATTCTCAAGTACGGTTCTAAGGAAAGGAATTGACTCACCTATTTCGACCGAGGAGAACAGGCCATTCGGCAGGGAGACTCAGAAGTTGCGGAGTCTTGGTTTAATCAAGCCGCTGAATATTGGAAACAAGCTATAGCTCTCACCCCCGGTAATTATATTGCAGCACAGAATTGGTTGAAGATCACAGGGCGTTTTGAATAAGAACACTCTGTTTCTTTTTTTTCTTATATATTTATCTATCTATATAAAGATATAGATAGATAAATATATATTGTTATAAATTCTTGTTTCTTGTCCCTATCAAATTCAAAAATCATTTCTATAGGAACGACCAATCACATAATTTAAATATATCCCTTCTAATTTTGTTCGATTTTGTCTAGTATTTCATAGAAATAAACGAGATGTGGATACAGTAGATAATTTTCTCCTTTTTTCTGTTATTTAAACTAATATTCAATCAAATTAAGAAAAGAGACCTTCAAAAAAAGAAATAAAATATAGGTATATTGCCTAATAATGAATGCTAATGCCTGCTCAATTTGAAATAGAGTACATACTTATACTTTATCTAAAAAAAAAAATAAAATCTAAGGAATAGAATTAGAATAAAATCTGAATACATTTGATTAGGCTGCACGAAAAATTATTGAACTTCCATTCAGAGTTCCCAAAAAGGTCTTAGAAGATTAAAATAGGTCCGTTGAGCGCCTCACTCTTATGTCATAATAGATTCGAACACTTGCCCCGAATTGACTTCGAGATCATAATTGTTCTAGTGAAAAACTAAAGAAATGAAATTTACTAAGATATCCAATACATGAGAGATAGGAGAGAACAAAACTCAATAGAAACATCTCTAATAAGTTCACTAATTCTGTTTTATGTTGGCAGGTCTCTTTGTATGTGTTGTCTGGAAAGAGGAGGACTCAATGATTATTCGTTCACCGGAACCAGAAGTTAAAATTTTGGTAGATAGGGATCCTATAAAAACTTCTTTTGAGGAATGGGCAAAACCTGGTCATTTCTCAAGAACAATAGCTAAGGGACCAGATACTACTACTTGGATCTGGAACCTACATGCTGACGCTCATGATTTTGATAGCCATACTAATGATTTAGAGGAGATTTCCCGAAAAGTTTTTAGTGCGCATTTTGGCCAACTCTCTATCATCTTTCTTTGGCTGAGTGGCATGTATTTTCATGGTGCTCGTTTTTCCAATTATGAGGCATGGTTAAGTGATCCTACTCACATTAGGCCTAGTGCTCAGGTGGTTTGGCCAATAGTGGGTCAAGAAATATTGAATGGTGATGTAGGGGGGGGGTTCCGAGGAATACAAATAACCTCTGGTTTTTTTCAGATTTGGAGAGCATCTGGAATAACTAATGAATTACAACTCTATTGTACTGCAATTGGTGCATTGGTCTTTGCAGCCTTAATGCTTTTTGCTGGTTGGTTTCATTATCACAAAGCTGCTCCAAAATTGGCTTGGTTCCAAGATGTAGAATCTATGTTGAATCACCATTTGACAGGGCTCCTAGGGTTGGGGTCTCTTTCTTGGGCAGGACATCAAATACATGTATCTTTACCGATTAACCAATTTCTAAATGCTGCAGTAGATCCCAAAGAGATACCACTTCCTCATGAATTTATCCTAAATCGGGATCTTTTGGCTCAACTTTATCCGAGTTTTTCCGAGGGAGCAACCCCATTTTTTACCTTGAATTGGTCAAAATACGGAGAATTTCTTACTTTTCGTGGAGGATTAGATCCAGTAACTGGAGGTTTATGGCTGACCGATATTATACACCATCATTTAGCTATTGCAATTCTTTTCTTGATAGCGGGTCACATGTATAGGACCAACTGGGGTATTGGTCACAATATAAAAGACATTTTAGAGGCACATAAAGGTCCATTTACAGGCCAGGGTCATAAAGGTATATATGAGATTCTAACAACGTCATGGCATGCTCAATTATCTATTAATCTAGCTATGTTAGGCTCTTTGACCATTGTTGTAGCTCACCATATGTATTCTATGCCTCCTTATCCATACCTAGCTACTGACTATGGTACACAACTGTCATTGTTTACACATCACATGTGGATTGGTGGATTTCTCATAGTCGGTGCTGCTGCGCATGCAGCGATTTTTATGGTAAGAGATTATGATCCGACTATTCGATACAACGATCTATTAGATCGTGTCCTTAGACATCGTGATTCAATCATATCACATCTTAACTGGGTATGTATCTTTTTAGGTTTTCACAGTTTTGGTTTGTATATTCATAATGATACCATGAGCGCATTAGGGCGCCCTCAAGATATGTTTTCAGATACTGCTATACAATTACAGCCGATCTTTGCTCAATGGATACAAAATACCCACGCTTTAGCACCTGGCACAACAGCCCCAGGTGCAGCAACAAGTACCAGTTTGACTTGGGGAGGTGAAAATTTAGTAGCAGTGGGCGGTAAAGTTGCTTTGTTACCTATTCCTTTAGGAACTGCGGATTTTTTGGTCCATCATATTCATGCATTTACAATTCATGTAACAGTATTGATACTCTTAAAGGGTGTTCTATTTGCTCGTAGTTCACGATTGATACCGGATAAAGCAAATCTAGGTTTTCGTTTCCCTTGTGATGGACCTGGAAGAGGGGGGACATGCCAAGTATCCGCTTGGGATCATGTCTTCTTAGGACTATTTTGGATGTACAATTCAATTTCCGTAGTTATATTCCATTTCAGTTGGAAAATGCAGTCAGATGTTTGGGGTAGTATAAGTGATCAAGGGATAGTAACTCATATCACAGGAGGAAATTTTGCGCAGAGTTCCATTACCATTAATGGGTGGCTTCGTGATTTCTTATGGGCGCAGGCATCCCAGGTAATTCAGTCTTATGGTTCTTCATTATCTGCATATGGTCTTTTTTTCTTGGGTGCACATTTTGTATGGGCTTTTAGTTTAATGTTTCTATTCAGCGGGCGTGGTTATTGGCAAGAACTTATTGAATCCATTGTTTGGGCTCATAATAAATTAAAAGTTGCTCCTGCTACTCAGCCCAGAGCCTTGAGCATTGTACAAGGACGTGCTGTAGGAGTAACACATTACCTTCTAGGTGGAATTGCCACAACATGGGCATTCTTCTTAGCAAGAATTATTGCAGTAGGATAATAGCTAGGAGGATTTGAAAATCATTATGGCATTAAGATTTCCAAGCTTTAGTCAAGGCTTAGCTCAAGACCCCACTACTCGTCGTATTTGGTTTGGTATTGCTACCGCACATGACTTCGAAAGTCATGATGATATTACTGAGGAACGTCTTTATCAGAATATTTTTGCTTCTCATTTCGGGCAATTAGCAATCATTTTTCTGTGGACTTCCGGGAATCTCTTTCATGTAGCTTGGCAAGGTAATTTTGAGACATGGGTACAGGATCCTTTACATGTAAGACCTATTGCTCATGCAATTTGGGATCCTCATTTTGGTCAACCAGCTGTAGAAGCTTTTACTCGAGGGGGTGCTCTAGGTCCTGTTAATATAGCCTATTCTGGTGTTTATCAGTGGTGGTATACAATCGGTTTACGTACTAATGGGGATCTTTATACTGGAGCTATTTTTCTATTAATACTTTCTATTATATCTTTAATAGCAGGTTGGTTACACCTACAACCAAAATGGAAACCGAGTGTTTCGTGGTTTAAAAATGCCGAATCCCGCCTCAATCATCATTTGTCAGGACTATTCGGAGTAAGTTCCTTGGCTTGGACAGGGCATTTAGTTCATGTTGCTATTCCGGGGTCCAGGGGGGAATCCGTTCGATGGAACAATTTATTAGATATCTTGCCGCACCCCGAGGGATTAGGTCCATTTTTTACAGGTCAGTGGAATCTTTATGCTCAAAACCCAGATTCCAATAATCATATATTTGGTACCCCTCAAGGAGCAGGAACTGCTATTCTAACACTTCTCGGAGGATTTCATCCGCAAACTCAAAGTTTATGGTTAACTGATATTGCACACCATCATTTGGCTATTGCGTTTATTTTTCTAGTTGCTGGCCATATGTATAGAACTAATTTCGGGATTGGTCACAGTATTAAAGATCTTTTAGAAGCACATACTCCTCCGGGGGGTAGATTGGGGCGTGGGCATAAGGGTCTTTATGATACAATCAATAATTCAATTCATTTTCAATTAGGTCTTGCTCTAGCCTCTTTAGGGGTTATTACTTCCTTGGTAGCACAACACATGTACTCTTTACCTGCTTATGCGTTTATAGCGCAAGACTTTACTACTCAAGCTGCCTTATATACTCATCATCAATATATAGCAGGCTTCATTATGACAGGGGCTTTTGCTCATGGAGCTATCTTTTTTATTAGAGATTATAATCCAGAGCAGAATCAAGATAATGTCTTGGCAAGAATGTTAGACCATAAAGAAGCTATCATATCCCACTTAAGTTGGGCTAGCCTCTTTCTGGGGTTCCATACTCTGGGACTTTATGTCCATAACGATGTCATGCTTGCTTTTGGTACTCCGGAGAAACAAATTTTGATTGAACCTATATTTGCCCAATGGATACAATCTGCTCATGGTAAAACTTCCTATGGGTTCGATATACTTTTATCTTCAACGAACAGTCCGGCGTTCAATGCGGGACGAAGCATATGGTTGCCTGGTTGGTTAAACGCTGTAAATGAGAATAGTAATTCTCTATTCTTAACAATAGGGCCTGGAGACTTCTTGGTTCATCATGCTATTGCTCTTGGTTTACATACAACTACTTTGATTTTAGTAAAAGGTGCTTTGGATGCGCGTGGTTCTAAGTTAATGCCTGATAAAAAAGATTTTGGTTATAGTTTTCCTTGTGATGGCCCGGGACGAGGCGGAACTTGTGATATTTCCGCTTGGGACGCATTTTATTTGGCAGTTTTCTGGATGTTAAATACCATTGGATGGGTTACTTTTTATTGGCATTGGAAACACATTACACTATGGCAGGGTAATATTTCACAGTTTAATGAATCTTCTACCTATTTGATGGGATGGTTAAGAGATTATCTATGGTTGAACTCTTCACAACTTATCAATGGATATAACCCTTTTGGTATGAATAGTTTATCAGTCTGGGCATGGATGTTCTTGTTTGGACATCTTGTTTGGGCTACTGGATTTATGTTCTTAATTTCTTGGCGCGGATATTGGCAGGAATTGATTGAAACTTTGGCATGGGCTCATGAACGTACACCTTTGGCTAATTTGATTCGATGGAGAGATAAACCAGTGGCTCTTTCCATTGTGCAAGCAAGATTGGTTGGACTAGCCCACTTTTCCGTAGGTTATATATTTACTTATGCAGCCTTCTTAATTGCCTCTACATCGGGCAAATTCGGTTAATTGAATTCTTTATTATATATATCTGGCAAGAATCTCATTTCCTTCTATAGGGAAGAGAAGCCACTTATACATCTAGGATCCGACTTCTATCATTGATGCTAATAGCAAATTAACCATTATGGCAAGGAAAAGTGTTATTCAGAGGGAAAAGAAGAGACAAAAATTGGAACAGAAATATCATTTGATTCGCCGATCCTCAAAAAAAGAAATAAGCAAAGTTCCGTCGTTAAGTGAGAAATGGGAAATTCATGGAAAATTAGAATCACTACCGCGTAATAGTGCACCTATACGTCTTCATC
>NW_028197027.1:127500-129196 GCF_037176805.1 Vigna unguiculata | reverse complement strand
CTATTTTTCCCGATTTTACACATACCCGGTAAGTAAAAAAAATAAAAAAAATAGTTCCCCTTCGAGAAAAATTATGAAATTTGGTGAGCAAGGAGATACCATTATTCTACGAATTACTGCAAAAAATCGCATCAAAATTCGAAGTGTAGCCCGAGATATGGACTTATGTCTGCTCAAAAAAAGTGTATCTACTTGTACAATTTTGCCTTTTGCATATTAACCTCTTATAGGGGGGGAGTGCTCCTTGAGCCGGCCAGCTCCACACTGGCAGGTTTTAAAGGGAGCTTGATGAGGCCTCCCCCCTCACGTGGTGCGTGCGTTAGCATGTTTATCATGGCACAACTAGCCTCTTCATAGTTGTTGAGCTTTATTAATACCAACACACGGTCGTCACTGATCGTTGGTTAGCTCGGCAGCTAGTCCCTCGGATATTGTGGAAAGTTATTTTCATGCCTAGCGATGCTTGACCATGCGTCACTTGATGTTTCCATTTGCTTGCTTGCCCATGGTAGGTGGGGGGTGGACCGTCTTGTGGTGTGGTGTCTTGCGAACGTGAGGGTGTGTGAGTTGTAATCGAGATGCACTTGCTGGCTGGCTCCATGCCTTGCGTATCGAACGGTCAAGCATGCATCTCTTCCATTTTCACCCGTTGCCTTGGGTGATATTGGTTGATCAGTCCCTGTGTTGCCTACCCACTAGACGGTACTTCTGTGGTTGCTTCGAATTCTATCTTTCCATCACGAAGAGGTGTTGGAGGATCCTAATGTCACGCACGTGTTCCATCTAGTGAAACATCTCAGTGATGCACGTGTTGTGGCTAGTTCTTTTGGATGCGGTGCATTATATGAACTCGGGTTTACTTTAGCGACCCAGTTAACATAATTCGGTTGTGTCCCTTGATTGAGACGTTGTCCTTGAACTTGTTGTGAGCAATATCGTTCTTCCACAACCCGTCGTCTTGAGTGCGATGGAAGGCAAATAAGATGTGCTTTGGCATGTCATGCACGTACTCGATTGCGGGAAGTGTGAGAAAGTGTTGTTGACAACCCGTGGGAAATGGAATGTGGCAAATCGTGATGAGCTCTTCGTGGATCTGCGAAGAAGACGACCTTTGGGCCTGTTGGAAACGAGGGAGGCGATGTTGAACTGCGAAGAAGATGGACTTTTGGGTTGTTTGAATCAATGGGAGGCCACGCGAGAACTCCGAATACTATGGACTCTTGGGTTGTTGGAAGCAACGGGAGGCCCCGCTAGAACTCCGAATACTACGGACTCTTGGGTTGTTGGAAGCAAGGGGAGGCCCCGCTAGAACTCCGAATACTATGGACTCTTGGGTTGTTGGAAGCAAGGGGAGGTCCCGCTAGAACTCCGAATACTACGGACTCTTGGGTTGTTGGAAGCAAGGGGAGGCCCCGCTAGAACTCCGAATACTATGGACTCTTGGGTTGTTGGAAGCAAGGGGAGGCCCCGCTAGAACTCCGAATACTATGGACTCTTGGGTTGTTGGCAACGACAACTTGGGGGGATGACACTGGAAAAGAGTGAACTAGGCCAAACTGCGAACAAGGCAACTTGGGGGGATGACACTGGAAAAGAGTGAACTAGGCCAAACTGCGAACAAGGCAACTTGGGGGGATGATGCTGGAAAAGAGTGAACTAGACCGAACTGCGAACAAGGCAACTTGGGGGGATGACG
>NW_028197027.1:95000-97500 GCF_037176805.1 Vigna unguiculata | reverse complement strand
TGTGAAAAAATGAAATTCGTGGTTTTTGAGATGTGAGGGTTGGAATGGCCTCCAAATGTCCCCAAATGAATACCATGAAATTCTTGGTGCACGAAAGTTTTGAGTTCGGAGGGTTTTGCACATGGCCAAGTTGGTCGGTGCACCGCGGCATAGCTAGATGGCTTGTGTGGAGTTTTGTGAAAAAATGAAATTCGTGGTTTTTGAGATGTGAGGGTTGGAATGGCCTCCAAATGTCCCCAAATGAATACCATGAAATTCTTGGTGCACGAAAGTTTTGAGTTCGGAGGGTTTTGCACATGGCCAAGGTTGGCGGTGCACCGCGGCATAGCTAAATGGCTTGGTGGGGAGTTTTGTGAAAAAATGAAATTCGTGGTTTTTGAGATGTGAGGGTTGGAATGGCCTCCAAATGCCCCCAAATGAATACCATGAAATTCTTGGTGCACGAAAGTTTTGAGTTCGGAGGGTTTTGCACATGGCCAAGGTTGGCGGTGCACCACGGCATAGCTAGATGGCTTGGTGGGGAGATTTGTGAAAAAATGAAATTCGTGGTTTTTGAGATGTGAGGGTTGGAAAGGCCTCCAAATGCCCCCAAATGAGTACTGTAAAAGTGTTGGTGCACAAAAGTTTTGAATTGGATGCATTTTGCACTTGGCCAAGTTGGTCGGTGCACCGCGACTAGATAGGTTGGTGCCAAAATTTGTCAAATTTAAGACCTTGGCCAAACTGAATGAAATTTTGTGGGGAGGTTCCTGATATTGTTTAGTGGTGGACTGGAAAAAATGAGGTCGAAATTCGAAGTCTACATGTGCTTTTCTATTTTTCCCGATTTTTCTATTTTTCCCGATTTTACACATACCCGGTAAGTAAAAAAAAATAAAAAAAATAGTTCCCCTTCGAGAAAAATTATGAAATTTGGTGAGCAAGGAGATACCATTATTCTACGAATTACTGCAAAAAATCGCATCAAAAATTCGAAGTATAGCCCGAGATATGGACTTATGTCTGCTCAAAAAAAGTGTATCTACTTGTACAATTTTGCCTTTTGCATATTAACCTCTTATAGGGGGGGAGTGCTCCTTGAGCCGGCCAGCTCACACTGGCAGGTTTTAAAGGGAGCTTGATGAGGCCTCCCCCCTCACGTGGTGCGTGCGTTAGCATGTTTATCATGGCACAACTAGCCTCTTCATAGTTGTTGAGCTTTATTAATACCAACACACGGTCGTCACTGATCGTTGGTTAGCTCGGCAGCTAGTCCCTCGGATATTGTGGGAAAGTTATTTTCATGCCTAGCGATGCTTGACCCTGCGTCACTTGATGTTTCCATTTGCTTGCTTGCCCATGGTAGGTGGGGGGGTGGACCGTCTTGTGGTGTGGTGTCTTGCGAACGTGAGGGTGTGTGAGTTGTAATCGAGATGCACTTGCTGGCTGGCTCCATGCCTTGCGTATCGAACGGTCAAGCATGCATCTCTTCCATTTTCACCCGTTGCCTTGGGTGATATTGGTTGATCAGTCCCTGTGTTGCCTACCCACTAGACGGTACTTCTGTGGTTGCTTCGAATTCTATCTTTCCATCACGAAGAGGTGTTGGAGGATCCTAATGTCACGCACCGTGTTCCATCTAGTGAAACATCTCAGTGATGCACGTGTTGTGGCTAGTTCTTTTGGATGCGGTGCATTATATGAACTCGGGTTTACTTTAGCGACCCAGTCAACATAATTCGGTTGTGTCCCTTGATTGAGACGTTGTCCTTGAACTTGTTGTGAACAATATCGTTCTTCCACAACCCGTCGTCTTGAGTGCGATGGAAGGCAAATAAGATGTGCTTTGGCATGTCATGCACGTACTCGATTGCGGGAAGTGTGAGAAAGTGTTGTTGACAACCCGTGGGAAATGGAATGTGGCAAATCGTGATGAGCTCTTCGTGGATCTGCGAAGAAGACGACCTTTGGGCCTGTTGGAAACGAGGGAGGCGATGTTGAACTGCGAAGAAGATGGACTTTTGGGTTGTTTGAATCAATGGGAGGCCACGCGAGAACTCCGAATACTATGGACTCTTGGGTTGTTGGAAGCAACGGGAGGCCCCGCTAGAACTCCGAATACTACGGACTCTTGGGTTGTTGGAAGCAAGGGGAGGCCCCGCTAGAACTCCGAATACTATGGACTCTTGGGTTGTTGGAAGCAAGGGGAGGTCCCGCTAGAACTCCGAATACTACGGACTCTTGGGTTGTTGGAAGCAAGGGGAGGCCCCGCTAGAACTCCGAATACTATGGACTCTTGGGTTGTTGGAAGCAAGGGGAGGCCCCGCTAGAACTCCGAATACTATGGACTCTTGGGTTGTTGGCAACGACAACTTGGGGGGGATGACACTGGAAAAGAGTGAACTAGGCCAAACTGCGAACAAGGCAACTTGGGGGGATGACACTGGAAAAGAGTGAACTAGGCCAAACTGCGAACAAGGCAACTTGGGGGGATGATGCTGGAAAAGAGTGAACTAGACCG
>NW_028197027.1:62500-65000 GCF_037176805.1 Vigna unguiculata | reverse complement strand
GATGGCTTGTGTGGAGTTTTGTGAAAAAATGAAATTCGTGGTTTTTGAGATGTGAGGGTTGGAATGGCCTCCAAATGTCCCCAAATGAATACCATGAAATTCTTGGTGCACGAAAGTTTTGAGTTCGGAGGGTTTTGCACATGGCCAAGTTGGTCGGTGCACCGCGGCATAGCTAGATGGCTTGTGTGGAGTTTTGTGAAAAAATGAAATTCGTGGTTTTTGAGATGTGAGGGTTGGAATGGCCTCCAAATGTCCCCAAATGAATACCATGAAATTCTTGGTGCACGAAAGTTTTGAGTTCGGAGGGTTTTGCACATGGCCAAGGTTGGCGGTGCACCGCGGCATAGCTAAATGGCTTGGTGGGGAGTTTTGTGAAAAAATGAAATTCGTGGTTTTTGAGATGTGAGGGTTGGAATGGCCTCCAAATGCCCCCAAATGAATACCATGAAATTCTTGGTGCACGAAAGTTTTGAGTTCGGAGGGTTTTGCACATGGCCAAGGTTGGCGGTGCACCACGGCATAGCTAGATGGCTTGGTGGGGAGATTTGTGAAAAAATGAAATTCGTGGTTTTTGAGATGTGAGGGTTGGAAAGGCCTCCAAATGCCCCCAAATGAGTACTGTAAAAGCGTTGGTGCACAAAAGTTTTGAATTGGATGCATTTTGCACTTGGCCAAGTTGGTCGGTGCACCGCGACTAGATAGGTTGGTGCCAAAATTTGTCAAATTTAAGACCTTGGCCAAACTGAATGAAATTTTGTGGGGAGGTTCCTGATATTGTTTAGTGGTGGACTGGAAAAAATGAGGTCGAAATTCGAAGTCTACATGTGCTTTTCTATTTTTCCCGATTTTACACATACCCGGTAAGTAAAAAAAATAAAAAAAATAGTTCCCCTTCGAGAAAAATTATGAAATTTGGTGAGCAAGGAGATACCATTATTCTACGAATTACTGCAAAAAATCGCATCAAAATTCGAAGTATAGCCCGAGATATGGACTTATGTCTGCTCAAAAAAAGTGTATCTACTTGTACAATTTTGCCTTTTGCATATTAACCTCTTATAGGGGGGGAGTGCTCCTTGAGCCGGCCAGCTCCACACTGGCAGGTTTTAAAGGGAGCTTGATGAGGCCTCCCCCCTCACGTGGTGCGTGCGTTAGCATGTTTATCATGGCACAACTAGCCTCTTCATAGTTGTTGAGCTTTATTAATACCAACACACGGTCGTCACTGATCGTTGGTTAGCTCGGCAGCTAGTCCCTCGGATATTGTGGAAAGTTATTTTCATGCCTAGCGATGCTTGACCCTGCGTCACTTGATGTTTCCATTTGCTTGCTTGCCCATGGTAGGTGGGGGGTGGACCGTCTTGTGGTGTGGTGTCTTGCGAACGTGAGGGTGTGTGAGTTGTAATCGAGATGCACTTGCTGGCTGGCTCCATGCCTTGCGTATCGAACGGTCAAGCATGCATCTCTTCCATTTTCACCCGTTGCCTTGGGTGATATTGGTTGATCAGTCCCTGTGTTGCCTACCCACTAGACGGTACTTCTGTGGTTGCTTCGAATTCTATCTTTCCATCACGAAGAGGTGTTGGAGGATCCTAATGTCACGCACGTGTTCCATCTAGTGAAACATCTCAGTGATGCACGTGTTGTGGCTAGTTCTTTTGGATGCGGTGCATTATATGAACTCGGGTTTACTTTAGCGACCCAGTCAACATAATTCGGTTGTGTCCCTTGATTGAGACGTTGTCCTTGAACTTGTTGTGAACAATATCGTTCTTCCACAACCCGTCGTCTTGAGTGCGATGGAAGGCAAATAAGATGTGCTTTGGCATGTCATGCACGTACTCGATTGCGGGAAGTGTGAGAAAGTGTTGTTGACAACCCGTGGGAAATGGAATGTGGCAAATCGTGATGAGCTCTTCGTGGATCTGCGAAGAAGACGACCTTTGGGCCTGTTGGAAACGAGGGAGGCGATGTTGAACTGCGAAGAAGATGGACTTTTGGGTTGTTTGAATCAATGGGAGGCCACGCGAGAACTCCGAATACTATGGACTCTTGGGTTGTTGGAAGCAACGGGAGGCCCCGCTAGAACTCCGAATACTACGGACTCTTGGGTTGTTGGAAGCAAGGGGAGGCCCCGCTAGAACTCCGAATACTATGGACTCTTGGGTTGTTGGAAGCAAGGGGAGGTCCCGCTAGAACTCCGAATACTACGGACTCTTGGGTTGTTGGAAGCAAGGGGAGGCCCCGCTAGAACTCCGAATACTATGGACTCTTGGGTTGTTGGAAGCAAGGGGAGGCCCCGCTAGAACTCCGAATACTATGGACTCTTGGGTTGTTGGCAACGACAACTTGGGGGGATGACACTGGAAAAGAGTGAACTAGGCCAAACTGCGAACAAGGCAACTTGGGGGGATGACACTGGAAAAGAGTGAACTAGGCCAAACTGCGAACAAGGCAACTTGGGGGGATGATGCTGGAAAAGAGTGAACTAGACCGAACT
>NW_028197027.1:30000-32500 GCF_037176805.1 Vigna unguiculata | reverse complement strand
CGGCATAGCTAGATGGCTTGTGTGGAGTTTTGTGAAAAAATGAAATTCGTGGTTTTTGAGATGTGAGGGTTGGAATGGCCTCCAAATGTCCCCAAATGAATACCATGAAATTCTTGGTGCACGAAAGTTTTGAGTTCGGAGGGTTTTGCACATGGCCAAGTTGGTCGGTGCACCGCGGCATAGCTAGATGGCTTGTGTGGAGTTTTGTGAAAAAATGAAATTCGTGGTTTTTGAGATGTGAGGGTTGGAATGGCCTCCAAATGTCCCCAAATGAATACCATGAAATTCTTGGTGCACGAAAGTTTTGAGTTCGGAGGGTTTTGCACATGGCCAAGGTTGGCGGTGCACCGCGGCATAGCTAAATGGCTTGGTGGGGAGTTTTGTGAAAAAATGAAATTCGTGGTTTTTGAGATGTGAGGGTTGGAATGGCCTCCAAATGCCCCCAAATGAATACCATGAAATTCTTGGTGCACGAAAGTTTTGAGTTCGGAGGGTTTTGCACATGGCCAAGGTTGGCGGTGCACCACGGCATAGCTAGATGGCTTGGTGGGGAGATTTGTGAAAAAATGAAATTCGTGGTTTTTGAGATGTGAGGGTTGGAAAGGCCTCCAAATGCCCCCAAATGAGTACTGTAAAAGCGTTGGTGCACAAAAGTTTTGAATTGGATGCATTTTGCACTTGGCCAAGTTGGTCGGTGCACCGCGACTAGATAGGTTGGTGCCAAAATTTGTCAAATTTAAGACCTTGGCCAAACTGAATGAAATTTTGTGGGGAGGTTCCTGATATTGTTTAGTGGTGGACTGGAAAAAATGAGGTCGAAATTCGAAGTCTACATGTGCTTTTCTATTTTTCCCGATTTTACACATACCCGGTAAGTAAAAAAAATAAAAAAAATAGTTCCCCTTCGAGAAAAATTATGAAATTTGGTGAGCAAGGAGATACCATTATTCTACGAATTACTGCAAAAAATCGCATCAAAATTCGAAGTATAGCCCGAGATATGGACTTATGTCTGCTCAAAAAAAGTGTATCTACTTGTACAATTTTGCCTTTTGCATATTAACCTCTTATAGGGGGGGAGTGCTCCTTGAGCCGGCCAGCTCCACACTGGCAGGTTTTAAAGGGAGCTTGATGAGGCCTCCCCCCTCACGTGGTGCGTGCGTTAGCATGTTTATCATGGCACAACTAGCCTCTTCATAGTTGTTGAGCTTTATTAATACCAACACACGGTCGTCACTGATCGTTGGTTAGCTCGGCAGCTAGTCCCTCGGATATTGTGGAAAGTTATTTTCATGCCTAGCGATGCTTGACCCTGCGTCACTTGATGTTTCCATTTGCTTGCTTGCCCATGGTAGGTGGGGGGTGGACCGTCTTGTGGTGTGGTGTCTTGCGAACGTGAGGGTGTGTGAGTTGTAATCGAGATGCACTTGCTGGCTGGCTCCATGCCTTGCGTATCGAACGGTCAAGCATGCATCTCTTCCATTTTCACCCGTTGCCTTGGGTGATATTGGTTGATCAGTCCCTGTGTTGCCTACCCACTAGACGGTACTTCTGTGGTTGCTTCGAATTCTATCTTTCCATCACGAAGAGGTGTTGGAGGATCCTAATGTCACGCACGTGTTCCATCTAGTGAAACATCTCAGTGATGCACGTGTTGTGGCTAGTTCTTTTGGATGCGGTGCATTATATGAACTCGGGTTTACTTTAGCGACCCAGTCAACATAATTCGGTTGTGTCCCTTGATTGAGACGTTGTCCTTGAACTTGTTGTGAACAATATCGTTCTTCCACAACCCGTCGTCTTGAGTGCGATGGAAGGCAAATAAGATGTGCTTTGGCATGTCATGCACGTACTCGATTGCGGGAAGTGTGAGAAAGTGTTGTTGACAACCCGTGGGAAATGGAATGTGGCAAATCGTGATGAGCTCTTCGTGGATCTGCGAAGAAGACGACCTTTGGGCCTGTTGGAAACGAGGGAGGCGATGTTGAACTGCGAAGAAGATGGACTTTTGGGTTGTTTGAATCAATGGGAGGCCACGCGAGAACTCCGAATACTATGGACTCTTGGGTTGTTGGAAGCAACGGGAGGCCCCGCTAGAACTCCGAATACTACGGACTCTTGGGTTGTTGGAAGCAAGGGGAGGCCCCGCTAGAACTCCGAATACTATGGACTCTTGGGTTGTTGGAAGCAAGGGGAGGTCCCGCTAGAACTCCGAATACTACGGACTCTTGGGTTGTTGGAAGCAAGGGGAGGCCCCGCTAGAACTCCGAATACTATGGACTCTTGGGTTGTTGGAAGCAAGGGGAGGCCCCGCTAGAACTCCGAATACTATGGACTCTTGGGTTGTTGGCAACGACAACTTGGGGGGATGACACTGGAAAAGAGTGAACTAGGCCAAACTGCGAACAAGGCAACTTGGGGGGATGACACTGGAAAAGAGTGAACTAGGCCAAACTGCGAACAAGGCAACTTGGGGGGATGATGCTGGAAAAGAGTGAAC
>NW_028197026.1:42500-45641 GCF_037176805.1 Vigna unguiculata | reverse complement strand
TAACTAATATATCTCCTTCAGAAAGTATTTCTCCATAATGACCATGAACAGTTGTTCCAGGAGTCGCCAAATAAGGGTTAGCCGATCTTATTCCTACAGAATCCATTTGAACAGTTAGAATTTGACCCGATTTAAGGTGTGGTTCATTTTTCGTTTGAACTATACATACATTTTCGCAAATAAATTGACCAAGACTTATTATGGGAAACGTTTTTTTTTCACAATAATTATGATGGAAAAAATGCCAATTCAAATAGAATGGATTTAAAAGGATGTTACTAGATAGATCAGATTTATAAATGATCTCGTTTTCGTCTATTAAATAATATTTTAATACTTGAAAAGTTTCTTTTAATTTGTCAAGTTGCCCGTTTTTATTTATCGAGATCTGATTATTAGTAATTAAAAGGTAAAAATAAAAATGGGCAACTTGAAGGGCTATTCCTAAAGGACCTAACGAATTTTGAATTGGAATCAGAGGATCTCTTTGAATTGGATTTATTTCTTCTTTTATCCCATTGTAATATTTTCCATCGTGGAATGATCGTATTTGAAAACAATTCGATGATGACAAAATTATTAAAGATCGGCATTTCTCATTTCTATTCAACAACATATGAATAGTTCCATGATTTTGACTAAGTGATTGTTGAACTTTTTCCCTCGGATCTATAAAAAAAAATGGATTGATGTTGGTCCAGTCCGACTCATTATCCAAGATAAATCTTGAACCGAGCGGATCTTTCCTTTTTCTTATATATGAAATATGGGATTTTCCTAAGTCCATTTTTAAGAAATATCTAACCAAACCTTTTATACTTAGTTCAACAAAAGAAGCATGCCCTTTTTCGATAGAAGACAATTTTTTGTCTTGATCCCAATTTAAGACTAAACAAGTCCGAACTAATTGAATACTTGTATTAGAATTAGAAATTCCCCGAATTGATTTTCCATTTCCAGAAAGAATATAATGAATAATTTGAAGTTCCAAATTATCTCTTTCTTGTAACATATCTTGGGAAAAAAATTGGATTAAATTGATCCTATCTTCTATTTCATATAAAATGACCGGTCGAACCAAAACAAAATACTTTTTTTTCATAATTGTGATCCATTGAGCATAGATCCAATTTTTCATTTTTTTTTTTGATCCTTTTGAATTTTTTTTTACCGTTCTCGGTGGTATCAACATGGCACTGTGCCGGGATATCTTATCCATTTCTCCGGGAAAATAGATATTCCCGGAAAATATTTTTAATTGAATCTTTTTTTTTTTCTTCTCCAATCGAACCAACCCGCTTACTTGACTTCTTATATTTACAGTGATTGGTGTATCTACTTCAATAATACTATTGTTCCGTACCATTATGGAAGAAAATTCTGGTAAAATATACACTTCTTCGGGAATGAAAAAAAATTGATCTACTTTAATTTGGTATTTTGTCTTAAATTCTTGAATTCCTGGATACTCGATTAAAAAATCCTCTTTTTTAAAAATGTAATTTATATCAATAGTCCTATATTTAGTAATACCCGAGCTCTGTGTTCGGTATTGAGGATCATCGAAATAAGCAAAAATACTATTTCTACGAAAAATACCATGGATTGGTATTTCAATCGAGATACTGGAATCTAACATTAGTGCTTTGTCTCGTTCTTGAATCGATTGGAATTGAAATGGAATAATGAATCGATTTCTCCGCCTCTTTGCTAATAAATCCGTAGTATCGTGAAAAATAGCAGGATGTGTAAAATGACAATGATCTTTACATAGGATTTGATTATTTTTTGAATAATCTGAAATCCTTCTTTCTTTTTTTTCAGAAGGAGTGAAACGAAACAAATTATGTCTTACTTTATTATTACTTGCTAAATGGTTACAAATATCTCTTTCTCCTGTAGAAAGATAATGAATGTTCAATTGATCTTGATCTTTTCGGGTTGAAAAAGAGACTGAAGCGGATCTGTCTGATTTTCCTGATAAAATCCATAAATGACTTGTTTTTGGTAAGATATGGACATTACTATATTTAAATTCTGATGCATGATACACATCCGTACTCCAATGCATTTCTCCTTCTAAGTCAGAATAAACATGTTTTCGAACTTTTTCTTTTAAATTAAAAGTATATGTTCCTGCGAGAATCTCGGCAATCACTTGTTCTGATTTTACATATTGATTATTTTGAACTAATAGAAAACTTTTTGGTGGAATAGTCACATTATGTATAATGTCACCATTTTCAATACTAACATACAAGTCTATATAACATAGAAAAGCAGGATGCCCGTGACGTGTACGTGTAGGATGAACCAAATCCTCATTGAATTTAATTTTTCCATTATAAGGTGCTCGCACCTGTTCGGCAGTCCCCCCTGTGAATACTCCGCCAGTATGAAAAGTTCTTAATGTTAATTGAGTGCCCGGTTCTCCAATGGATTGGCCCGCAATAATACCTACAGCTTCTCCTAATTCCACCAAGTGACCTTGAGTAGGACTTTGACCATAACACAATCGACAGATCCAAGATGTATTCCTACAGGTAAAAGGAGTTCGTATAGATATTGGTTGTGTTTGAAAGGTTTTCAATCGATTGAAAAGTCCAATTCCAATATCTTGATTTCTAATGGCAATGCATCGTGAACCTCTGTATATATCGTCTGCTAATACACGACCAATTAATGTTTGTGTCCAACTACTTTCCGGCATCGTTTCATTCTGGGTATTTACTGAAATTCCTCGAATGGTACCACAATCTGTTCGACGTATAACAATATGTTGAACCACTTCAACAAGTCTACGTGTAAGATATCCAGCATCTGATGTTCGTACAGCAGTATCTACAACCCCTTTACGAGCTCCGTAGCAAGAAATTATATATTCTGTTAAAGATAGCCCTTCGCGTAAATTGCTTTGAATAGGTAAATCAATCATTTGTCCTTGTGGATCCGACATTAATCCTCTCATACCTACTAATTGGTGTACTTGAGATGCATTTCCTCTAGCTCCCGAAAAGGACATTATATGGACTGGATTAAAAGGATCGGTCATTCTAAAATTAGGATTCATTTCTTGTCGAAAATATTCACTTGTAGCATACCATATCTCAATGGATTGGCGTAATTTTTCTACTGCATGTA
>NW_028197026.1:0-37500 GCF_037176805.1 Vigna unguiculata | reverse complement strand
AAGGAATCAGAGAAGCTCCAATAGAAAAATATTGGAAGGGATAAATACTTCGAAGATGAACCTGTTCCCATGCAATCGTAAGAAATTCTTGACGATATCGGGCTGGAACAATCTGTTCCTCCTGAATATCTCGAGTAAGTGCTAAAGAATTTCCTGTTGCTACCCTATAGTATTCATCTATATTTGGTGATAAATAAAGCATGCGTATTCTTTTTGATCTTTCGGATATTTCAAAAAATGGACTTTCTATGGCCCCCCAAATACCAATCCTCGCATGAATTGCTAGAGATCCAATAAGTCCAACATTGATTCCTTCAGACGTGTCAATTGGACAAATGCGTCCATAGTGACTAGGGTGGATATCTCGTATCCGAAAACTCGCAGTTCGCCCCGTCAATCCTCCAGGGCCCAAATAACTCAATTTTCTCCCATGAACTATTTCCGTCAATGGATTAGTTTGATCCAAAACTTGAGATAATGGGTGTAATCCAAAAAAAGATTCATAAGTCGTTGTTAATGGAGTTGAAGTCACCAAATTCTGAGGAGTCGGTATCAATTTATGTCTAATTGCTCCACATATAGTTCCTCTAACCATATTTTCTAAACGAACCAGGGCCAATCCAAATTGATCTTGTAATAGATCTGCTACAGAACGAATACGTTTATTTTTCAAATGATTTATATCGTCAAGTAGAGCCATTCCAAATTTCATGCCAATCAAATGATCCGCAGCTGTCAATATATCTCGCGGTAACAAAAATGTATTGTTCTGGGGTATATCAAGATTAAGCTTTTGGTTGATATTTCGTCGACCAATTTTTCCTAATTCACATCTTTGTTGAAAAAATTTTTTTTGTAATTCTTTCCATAAAGATTCAGAAAATACCGGATCTCCGCCAACACAAGCAAATTGTCGATAAAACTCCAAAATGGCATTTTCTTTTGACCCAATTTTTTTTTTATCCTTATCATTTAGGAAAGACACGAAAATTTCAGGATAACAAACATTTTCTAGAATTTCGCTTAAATTCGAACCCATAGCTGATGATAGAACTAGAATAGATATTTTCTGTTTCCTACTCACACGAGCCCATATCCTTGCTTTTTTATCAATCTCTAATTCTAATCTACCCCCCCAGTCTGATATTATAGTGCCAGTATAGACCGGAATTCCGTTAGGGTCCAATTCTGAACGGTAATAGATACCAGGACTTTGCAATATTTGATTGATTACTATTCTGTATATTCCATTTACTATAGAAGTTCCCAGAGAATTCATTAGAGGAATATTTCCAACAAAAATAGTTTGTTTTTGTATATCTCTACTACTTTTCCAAATTAATCCCGCGGATATATATAATTCAGCAGAATATGTAAGTGATTCATATACAGCATCTTTTTCGTTTATCAAGGGTTCTAATAATTGATATGTTTCGGCAAATAATTGAAATTCAATTTCTTGATCTGTATCCTCAATTTTTGGAAACTTAAAAAGCCCTTCTGTTAAGCCCCGATCAATGAACCTACAAAACCCTTCAAATTGTATCTGATTCAATCCAGGTAGTGTAGACATTTCTTCATTTTCACTCCCAAGCATTTTCAATTTCCCCGTGAATTTTATCGAAAAATATTCCACGATTTGCTGTCATGCTTCATCAAATCACATGAATCCATTTAGCAATATTGGAATTTCTATTCTTTATACTGAATTACATGAAATCTTACCTAATCCCGTGTATCAAATATTTCTTAGTGTATGAAATACCTATTATGAAAAGAGAAAGAAATATTAGAATTTGATACTCAACTTCGAAGGAATTTGCAACAAAACAAACAGATAGAATCGAAAGTCTAATCTAAAAAAGGATTGGAAATTTCTACGGGCATTTCAATATTTTTTTTAGGAATCTAAAAAAATGCATTTCATTTCTATCATTATTATGATATTACATATTCAAATTCAATTGGATACAAAAAAAAATCCATTCGAAATTGTCAAGAAAAGATATATTTTGAAGTGAAGTATTTTGGAGAGAATTGGGGAGAATATGATTAGAGTATGTTATGTGTAATGTAATAAGGCTTGTATTTTTGAAACATGCATATATTTAACTGCAGCTATAGATCTGTCTCTAACTTTATTGCAGTCATATTTGTTCAGGATAACAAACACATAACATGTTGTGTGAATTTTTACAAATTTTCTATTGAAAATTGTAAAAAAAGAATAAGCACGATAATTTCTTGAAAATACCGTATAGTATTGGTATTCTATATCTATATAGATATGGATAAGATACTCGATTAGATAATATCTGTGTAACAGATCAAATTGATATTCTAGGGTTTACATATATTGAAAGTTGCTGTTATAATTAGAATGAACAAAGTTAAAAAAAAAAGCAATATTGATTGGTTATGTATCAATTTTTATTTTCTGATCTCATTAAGAAAAAAAAATTTCTATTCAAATATTCAAGAATAATTCATAAAAGAATAGTTAACGGTTGCGATTTGTCTCAAGATTGTTTTTCAATTTTTCAATAGAAAGAAAAGGGGGGAGTATTCTCAAAAACTTCATATCTATATTTTTATTGGCGGCATGGCCGAGTGGTAAGGCGGGGGACTGCAAATCCTTTTTCCCCAGTTCAAATCCGGGTGTCGCCTGATCGATAAGAAACTGTAAATGAAAGATTATATTACGTTTTTTTAGAAAACTTTTTTTCCAACAGAAGCAAGCGAGGGAAAAGGAGTCTTGAGAATTGCGTTTGATTCGAAATTATAAGCATCAGTAGCTTAAAAAATGTTGTAAATATTTTTGTCTCGAATTCAAGGAAAGATTCTAGTAGTGAAAAGGAATCCATAAATTTAGAAATGATAGTTCGTTCACTACACAACTATTGTAGTGTCTGTCTCCTGACTGGGTCTTTTATTAGATTGGATTAAGAATAAGTCGGATAGGAAAGTCCATTTTTAGGTAGAGAAAAGGCAGAAGAAAAACCTTCTATACAGACTAATTTAAAGTTTATGAGTGCTTCCACATTTTATCAATATTATTTATTTAGATCAATTCTATTTAATAGCTTTAATTTAGCTAATTCGCTTTCGTAATATTCAAAAAAAGTATTCTTTAGATTTTCATATTCTATATTCTAATAAAATTAAAAAGTTTTGATTCTAAAATCGAATAGAAAAGAAAAAAAGTTTTTTTAATTATTTTAGAGAACGAATTGGGAGACATTTAAGGGACTATTTCAAATAGAAAGAAGAGTATAAGTATGCAAATGAATCTGTCTTGATTCTTTTTTTATGAAATCCTTAAGGAAATGATAAAAGAGAAATCTTAATATTCCCACCTGGTAGTAACATTCATTGACTTATAACTTCCTATAATTTTTTTATGTTTAATGTTTTATGATTTTACTAAAAATAATCAAAAAAAACTTTTTAGATGTTCTAATAACTAATAAATAGAATGAATTCTTGTTTTTCGTGAATGATGTTAGCCCAGAATCCTTTTTTTGACTCTGTAATAGCAATTCCACTATTATAGTATAGTATTTTTAGCGAATAATACAAAAAAAAGAATAGAATAAAAAATTTGAAAAAATAATGAAATAGTTCCTTCATATTTATAGAGATAGGAGACAAAATTTACATGGATATAGTAAGTATTGCTTGGGCTGCTTTAATGGTAGTTTTTTCATTTTCCCTTTCCCTCGTAGTATGGGGAAGAAGTGGGCTATAGGGATACTAAAAATTGAGTTAAGGGATCCAAGTAACCTTGTTGATTTCTACCTGAATTTTTGAATTTCGAAACTATTGAATGAAAATATTTCATTTAAACTAATACTAATTAATTGAGTTCAAATAGAAAATCTATCTTGATTCTATTATATTTTAGTAGTGTAATGTATTCTATGTATCTTATAGGAATTGAAAATACTCTTTCAATCAAACAAATATTTTCATTATTCCCATATTCCTATTTTGAGAAAAACAAGGGAATCAAAAAGAAGAAGAAATGGATTCCTATTCCAATCAAATTTTTCTTAAAATTTCTATTTCGATGAACTGACGCTTAACCTGGTTATATAGATATATATATATATGGAAAATGGCGGACCGTGTAATAACCATTCCTGTTTTTTTACCCCCTTTTTTTCCTAAGATACCGGAATTGTTTGTAAAAAGAATCTGAAAAAAAAAATTGGACGCAATTCTCAGATAGTAGAAATCAAATTGATTTCTACTATCTGGATTACGCTGATTGTACGATCATTTTTTTAAATCATTCATAAAAATGAAGAAATCATATTTCAGTGAAATTAGTCACTTTTACTTACCGTTTTTACATAAATTATAAGTAAAAAAGCAGTAGGAACTAGAATAAACAGTGCAGTAGCAATAAATGCGAGAATATTTACTTCCATAATCTTTATTATGTTCTATTTCTCTTAAATTTCTAAAAAAAAAATTCGGGATTTAATCCCATAGAAATGTTCAATCTTTCAACAATGGTATAAATTGGATTTCAATGATATCAAATCGGATCAATATCATGAATCACAAAATCTGAGCTATCAAATCAACTCATGAAATAGTATAACATAGGAAGATCTTTTATCCATACTAAATAAAACAAAAAAACATTTATTCTTGATGAAAGTCCAAAATCCCTTTCCTTCCTTTTTCGGCGAAACAAATGAAAAAGCAGGGGGGGGCCCCAAATAAAATTTTGTTTATCAATTTGATTCCCTACAAATACACAAAAAAGGAATTTATTTTTTATTTTTTTGGATTTATATCCAACGGGATTGACGGGGCTCGAACCCGCAGCTTCCGCCTTGACAGGGCGGTGCTCTGACCAATTGAACTACAATCCCAGGGAAAGGGGTGTACTGTATAAATATTTTTACGGACCGTTTCTGTCAAACCTTTTCTTTTTCTATTTCGGATTCGAACCTTTTTGTTGTAAATGAAAAAAGCGCATTTTTTTATATATTGATATGTATATCGATATCCACTTTAGTGAGATCGACACAAATTACTCGTAATCCGTTTCTTATTCTTATTCTATTAACAAATCGATTGAAAATTGAATCAATGAAAAAAAAATATTTTTTTTTTCAATTTTTCCTTATATTTTCTACTTACAGATCTTGACATGAATACCGATTATTAACAAGATTTTGAATTTGTGGAAAGAAATATGGAATACAGAAAAAAAAGAAATAACCTTAGATATGTTTAATATTTTGATTCTTCCGTATCATAGCACATCAGTCATTTCCAGAGAACTATAAATGGGTTATAGAATTTCATAGTGGATCGGCAAATTCTTGGGCCGAGCTGGATTTGAACCAGCGTAGACATATTGCCAACGAATTTACAGTCCGTCCCCATTAACCGCTCGGGCATCGACCCAGCACAATAGGAAGAATACATTTCAGTTTTTATTGAAAATTTTTGATCAACTTCCTTTCGTAACACCCTACCCCCAGGGGAAGTCGAATCCCCGCTGCCTCCTTGAAAGAGAGATGTCCTGAACCACTAGACGATGGGGGCATACTTGCCCGACCGCCATTATACTACGTTCATAGTATGAACAGTTTTTTGCAATTGTCAATATAATGATATGATTCGATAAAAAAAAATATTTTTCGTTCTTTCATAATTCCATAGAAATTTTTTATTAATCATTTATATTTCTAAATTTTTTTATTCCAGTCATAATAAGAAAAAAAAAGAAGTAATGTTCCAATAAAGAGAAAATTCTTCACAGGAATGATTCGTTTGTTGCAAAGGACGAGAGGTTAAAACTTCATTTCTATCATTTATTACTAATACTAAGATTCGATAGGTAGATTTATATCTAATACTAAGAAAAAAAACTTTGGAAAATAGAATTTTTCAATAAAAAAATAAAAATTTGGTTTAGGGACAGAACATATTGAATCCATTTTATCAATGATTCGATTTTATCAATGTTTCGATGAAATATTTTATTTTGTGAGTACATTTATGTATCAATAAAAAGAATTTAGTGTTATGATTAGAATGACTTCAAGAATCCATTTTGAAATAATATATTTGATATGGATCAAATCCAATCTTAATCAATTCTTTTTTTTAACTATATTCTATTCACTAGGTAAATCCAATTTTTTGTTCTTTGATGAGTCATTATACAAATAATAGATATTGATGTACATGTATTCTAATCCCATTTATATCATTTAATTTATATAATTTATATAAATTTATAGAAATAATTTATATAAATTTATAGAATAAGTATACACAGTAACAAATATATGTACTAGTCATGCTAGTTCCTTATTTAGAAATTGAAAGAAAGAAAAAGGGCCCTTTTAACTCAGTGGTAGAGTAACGCCATGGTAAGGCGTAAGTCATCGGTTCAAATCCGATAAGGGGCTTTTTACTTTTTTTTTCAAAAGCAATAGTCTTTCTATTTGAAGGAAGAATAAAAAGATTCTTGATATTTTGAAAAAGTTTCTATTTGTAATAAAAAAGAAAAAGTGTAAAATTCAATAATGGAAAAATAAAAAAAAGTAAGTGGACCTAACCCGTTGAATTATATTTATATCTACTATTCTGATATTCAAATTTGATAAAGATTCAATTCGAACAATTTTTTTTCTTTTTAAGACTTTTTTCGTTTAGACTCCCTAAGAATCTCTGAATATTTCCAATGAAATCTTCTTGTTTCTGAACTAAGAAAAAAGGTTATGCCTTTTCTTTACTCAGAAGGGCCTTAATACGAATTTCAAGTTCCACCAAACAAGTTTTTTTAAAATTAAAATGAAACATATTTTTTTCCATAAATTTCTATTATTTCTATAAGATTAGATAGAATCTTATAGAAATAATAGAAAAATACATTAAATTATGTCTTCACATATCAAATAGTTTCTTTTCATATCGATGTGTACGATATTTTTCCAGCAATTCATATATATGAGACAAAAACTTTCATTTACAGTTTTTTCTTTTTATTATAGTATTTATAAAAAAAAATGAAATACTAAAGAAAAAACTGTAAATGAAATAGAAATTTAGAAAACCTATGATCCTACAGTAGTTTCCTAGACAAAATAGAAGTCAATTCACAACCAAACTTCAAGAATAAGTTTCTTTGATGAAAGGAGAGAAATATGTCTGAAGATCCGCTAGGTATAAGAAGTGAAACAGGGGATCATTTGTTTCTTGAACAGTTCTGAAAAAAAAATTTCTATCGGATTTTGGAGTCATAGCAGATTTTATGATTGATGACTTGGAAGATTTTTAAGAATAGATAAGGAATAACCACATCGAGTTCATGGATTTGCCCTAGATATCAATAGACCCATAAATGATTTTTTATTCGAAACCGATTAGAAAACAAGGGAAAGTATACTTATATATTCTATATATATATAGAGAGAGAAATGAATAGAGATAAATGATCAAGGTCCGTCCCATCTCTGAAAATGCTCTATGAGGTGTTGGGAAATGGTTGAAGTAGTTGAATAGGAGGATCGCTATGACTATAGCTCTTGGTAAATTTACCAAAGATGAAAATGATTTATTTGATATTATGGATGACTGGTTGCGGAGGGACCGTTTCGTTTTTGTGGGTTGGTCCGGTCTATTACTCTTTCCTTGCGCCTATTTCGCCTTGGGGGGTTGGTTTACAGGTACGACCTTTGTAACTTCATGGTATACTCACGGCTTGGCAAGTTCTTATTTAGAAGGCTGCAACTTCTTAACCGCTGCAGTTTCCACTCCCGCTAATAGTTTAGCACACTCTTTGTTGTTACTGTGGGGTCCTGAAGCACAGGGAGATTTTACCCGTTGGTGTCAGTTAGGCGGTCTGTGGACTTTTGTTGCTCTCCACGGTGCTTTCGGATTAATAGGTTTCATGTTACGTCAATTTGAACTTGCTCGATCTGTTCAATTGCGACCTTATAATGCAATCGCATTCTCAGGTCCAATTGCTGTTTTTGTTTCTGTATTCCTTATTTATCCACTGGGTCAGTCTGGTTGGTTCTTTGCTCCAAGTTTTGGTGTAGCAGCTATATTTCGATTCATCCTCTTTTTCCAAGGATTTCATAATTGGACATTAAACCCATTTCATATGATGGGAGTTGCTGGTGTATTGGGCGCTGCACTACTATGCGCTATTCATGGTGCAACCGTAGAAAATACTTTATTTGAAGATGGTGATGGCGCAAATACATTCCGTGCTTTTAACCCAACCCAAGCTGAAGAAACTTATTCAATGGTTACTGCTAATCGCTTTTGGTCCCAAATCTTTGGGGTTGCTTTTTCCAATAAACGTTGGTTACATTTCTTTATGTTATTTGTACCAGTAACTGGTTTATGGATGAGTGCTCTTGGGGTAGTCGGTTTGGCCCTGAACCTACGTGCTTATGACTTCGTTTCTCAAGAAATCCGCGCAGCGGAAGATCCTGAATTTGAGACTTTCTACACAAAAAATATTCTCTTAAACGAAGGTATTCGTGCGTGGATGGCAGCTCAAGATCAGCCTCATGAAAACCTTATATTCCCTGAGGAGGTTCTACCACGTGGAAACGCTCTTTAATGGAACTTTAGCTTTAACTGGTCGTGACCAGGAAACTACCGGTTTCGCTTGGTGGGCCGGGAATGCCCGACTTATCAATTTATCTGGTAAACTATTAGGGGCCCATGTAGCCCATGCTGGATTAATAGTATTCTGGGCCGGAGCAATGAACCTTTTTGAAGTGGCTCATTTCGTACCCGAGAAGCCCATGTATGAACAAGGTTTAATTTTGCTTCCCCACCTAGCTACTCTAGGTTGGGGAGTAGGTCCTGGGGGGGAAGTTATAGACACTTTTCCATACTTTGTGTCTGGAGTACTTCACTTAATTTCCTCTGCAGTATTGGGCTTTGGCGGTATTTATCATGCACTTCTGGGACCTGAGACTCTTGAAGAATCTTTTCCGTTCTTCGGTTATGTATGGAAAGATAGAAATAAAATGACTACAATTTTGGGTATTCACTTAATCTTGTTAGGTATAGGTGCTTTTCTTCTAGTATTCAAGGCTCTTTATTTTGGAGGTATATATGATACATGGGCTCCGGGGGGGGGAGATGTAAGAAAAATAACCAATTTGACCCTTAGTCCAAGTATTCTATTTGGATATTTATTAAAATCGCCTTTTGGGGGCGAAGGGTGGATTGTTAGTGTGGACGATTTGGAAGATATTATTGGAGGGCATGTATGGTTGGGTTCCATTTGTATACTTGGTGGAATCTGGCATATCTTAACCAAACCCTTTGCATGGGCTCGGCGTGCACTTGTATGGTCTGGAGAAGCTTACTTATCTTATAGTTTAGGTGCTTTATCTGTTTTTGGTTTTATTGCTTGTTGCTTTGTCTGGTTTAATAATACCGCTTATCCTAGTGAGTTTTATGGGCCCACTGGTCCAGAAGCTTCTCAAGCTCAAGCATTTACTTTTCTAGTTAGAGACCAACGTCTTGGGGCTAATGTAGGATCTGCTCAAGGACCTACAGGTTTAGGTAAATATCTAATGCGTTCCCCGACTGGAGAAGTTATTTTTGGCGGAGAAACTATGCGTTTTTGGGATTTGCGTGCTCCTTGGTTAGAACCTCTAAGGGGTCCTAATGGTTTAGACTTGAGTAGACTGAAAAAAGATATACAGCCTTGGCAAGAACGTCGTTCTGCGGAATATATGACTCATGCTCCTTTAGGTTCATTAAATTCCGTGGGTGGCGTAGCTACAGAGATTAATGCAGTCAATTATGTTTCTCCTAGAAGTTGGTTAGCTACTTCTCATTTTGTTCTAGGATTCTTTCTATTTGTAGGCCATTTATGGCACGCGGGAAGAGCTCGCGCAGCTGCCGCAGGATTTGAAAAAGGAATTGATCGCGATTTTGAACCTGTTCTTTCCATGACTCCTCTTAATTGAGACGTGAGATCCAATGAAGTAGAAATCCCTTTTTTTTACTATAAATATTTGGTTGAGTAGAGCGAGTCGTAAAGAAGAATTTATTTTCCTATTTTCTTAGTTTCTATCGAATCTTTTTTTCGGGATGTTGAGGATATATAGCCCAGTCCGAAAAAAAGATTCGATAGAAACTAAGAAAATAAACAAATCTATTCATCGAGAAAAAGGAGAGAGAGGGATTCGAACCCTCGATAATTCTTTGTTTCAAACTATACCGGTTTTCAAGACCGGGGCTATCAACCACTCAGCCATCTCTCCAAAAGCTAATATATATATTTTTTTATCTTTATTCCACTGAGTAGACCATGAGTATTTGAATTGATACCCTTTTATCGACCCATAGGAAAGATATTCAATGTGAATTTATTGGTTTAGTTTTCTATCGGTATGTATATAGGTACAAAATCCAGCATGCCTTTTTGTGAAGTAAAAAAACTATCCTCGATCCAAGCCTCAAAAGGGTTGATAATAAACAAAATCAATGAATTCATGATAAAACCCTTCTGCGTTTTTCCATTTACAAATTTTTTTTTCAATGAATATTAAGAAAGGCATCCAGGGGTTGAGGGATCAAATGGTAAAGTTCTTTTGTTGGTAAATTGGAGGATTAGAAACATGACTATTGCTTTCCAATTAGCTGTTTTTGCATTAATTGCTATTTCATTTATTTTATTGATTAGTGTACCTGTTGTATTTGCTTCTCCTGAAGGTTGGTCAAATAACAAAAATGTTCTATTTTCCGGTACATCATTATGGATTGGATTAGTGTTTCTAGTGGGTATTCTTAATTCTCTCATTTCTTGAAGTTCTTTTTATTCTAGATTAAAAATGAAATGACCCCTCCCTCAGAATTCTTTCGGATTGTCAGCCATAAAGGGAATAGATCAGTTCCTAAAAAAAAAAAAGAAAACTATAACACATTACATTCTAAGGGGGAGTAAACTTCTTCTATTGGAAAAATCTTATATCTTATACTTATATGGTGGTACATTGTGAAACTAAAAGAAATAAAATAGAAAAAATGAACTATAAAAATTTGAATTTCATTTGAATATTCTATTCATATTAATATGATATGAATAGAATATTCAAATGAAATACTATAAATCTATTTATACGTCGTCTAGTATTTAATAATATAGAATATCTATCTGTATCTCTATATAGATAAATATAATTTTTTATTAATAGGAACTTACTTTTTTAAGAAAAAAGTAAATCAAAATATTCGATAGAATGATAATTTCAATTCAATTATATAGATATATAGAAAAAAACCATATATAATAATAGAAATGTAATAATAGAAATGGGAATTCTTGATAAAAATGAATAGTAATAGAAAATATTTTATTTGGGAGACAATATCTATTATCTAAATTTCTTTTTCATTATCCCTATATCCCTATATAGAATATCAGGCCCATCTCTGTATAAATAGAATCGCATATCAAGTACAATGAAAACGCGGATATAGTCGAATGGTAAAATTTCTCTTTGCCAAGGAGAAGACGCGGGTTCGATTCCCGCTATCCGCCCTATGTATTTAATAGTCATAGTATGAAAAATGCCATAGAATTTACTGCGTATAATGCCCTTCTTCTTGAAACCTTGTTTTTTTATCAAATTCAAAAAGTTGCGGAGACGGGATTTGAACCCGTAACCTCAAGGTTATGAGCCTTGCGAGCTACCAAGTTGCTCTACTCCGCGATAAAGAAAAGAATTGATAACTAATGAACAAAAACAAAGATGGAATGCGTCCCTTTACCATATCTATATAAATAGAATAAACCATTTATACATAACGGTAAAGGGACCCTCCTATGATCGCTGATAATAAAATGAAAAAAATGAAGATAATTGGAAATCCTTACCAACTGGATCTTGTTGCACCCGGCAAGAAACATGCATGAACCATTTCCCGAAGTATGTGTCCAGATAATCCAAAGTCTCGATAATTAGCTCTCGGTCTTCCGGTCGAAAAACAACGTCGATGAAGACGTATAGGTGCACTATTACGCGGTAGTGATTCTAATTTTCCATGAATTTCCCATTTCTCACTTAACGACGGAACTTTGCTTATTTCTTTTTTTGAGGATCGGCGAATCAAATGATATTTCTGTTCCAATTTTTGTCTCTTCTTTTCCCTCTGAATAACACTTTTCCTTGCCATAATGGTTAATTTGCTATTAGCATCAATGATAGAAGTCGGATCCTAGATGTATAAGTGGCTTCTCTTCCCTATAGAAGGAAATGAGATTCTTGCCAGATATATATAATAAAGAATTCAATTAACCGAATTTGCCCGATGTAGAGGCAATTAAGAAGGCTGCATAAGTAAATATATAACCTACGGAAAAGTGGGCTAGTCCAACCAATCTTGCTTGCACAATGGAAAGAGCCACTGGTTTATCTCTCCATCGAATCAAATTAGCCAAAGGTGTACGTTCATGAGCCCATGCCAAAGTTTCAATCAATTCCTGCCAATATCCGCGCCAAGAAATTAAGAACATAAATCCAGTAGCCCAAACAAGATGTCCAAACAAGAACATCCATGCCCAGACTGATAAACTATTCATACCAAAAGGGTTATATCCATTGATAAGTTGTGAAGAGTTCAACCATAGATAATCTCTTAACCATCCCATCAAATAGGTAGAAGATTCATTAAACTGTGAAATATTACCCTGCCATAGTGTAATGTGTTTCCAATGCCAATAAAAAGTAACCCATCCAATGGTATTTAACATCCAGAAAACTGCCAAATAAAATGCGTCCCAAGCGGAAATATCACAAGTTCCGCCTCGTCCCGGGCCATCACAAGGAAAACTATAACCAAAATCTTTTTTATCAGGCATTAACTTAGAACCACGCGCATCCAAAGCACCTTTTACTAAAATCAAAGTAGTTGTATGTAAACCAAGAGCAATAGCATGATGAACCAAGAAGTCTCCAGGCCCTATTGTTAAGAATAGAGAATTACTATTCTCATTTACAGCGTTTAACCAACCAGGCAACCATATGCTTCGTCCCGCATTGAACGCCGGACTGTTCGTTGAAGATAAAAGTATATCGAACCCATAGGAAGTTTTACCATGAGCAGATTGTATCCATTGGGCAAATATAGGTTCAATCAAAATTTGTTTCTCCGGAGTACCAAAAGCAAGCATGACATCGTTATGGACATAAAGTCCCAGAGTATGGAACCCCAGAAAGAGGCTAGCCCAACTTAAGTGGGATATGATAGCTTCTTTATGGTCTAACATTCTTGCCAAGACATTATCTTGATTCTGCTCTGGATTATAATCTCTAATAAAAAAGATAGCTCCATGAGCAAAAGCCCCTGTCATAATGAAGCCTGCTATATATTGATGATGAGTATATAAGGCAGCTTGAGTAGTAAAGTCTTGCGCTATAAACGCATAAGCAGGTAAAGAGTACATGTGTTGTGCTACCAAGGAAGTAATAACCCCTAAAGAGGCTAGAGCAAGACCTAATTGAAAATGAATTGAATTATTGATTGTATCATAAAGACCCTTATGCCCACGCCCCAATCTACCCCCCGGAGGAGTATGTGCTTCTAAAAGATCTTTAATACTGTGACCAATCCCGAAATTAGTTCTATACATATGGCCAGCAACTAGAAAAATAAACGCAATAGCCAAATGATGGTGTGCAATATCAGTTAACCATAAACTTTGAGTTTGCGGATGAAATCCTCCGAGAAGTGTTAGAATAGCAGTTCCTGCTCCTTGAGGGGTACCAAATATATGATTATTGGAATCTGGGTTTTGAGCATAAAGATTCCACTGACCTGTAAAAAATGGACCTAATCCCTCGGGGTGCGGCAAGATATCTAATAAATTGTTCCATCGAACGGATTCCCCCCTGGACCCCGGAATAGCAACATGAACTAAATGCCCTGTCCAAGCCAAGGAACTTACTCCGAATAGTCCTGACAAATGATGATTGAGGCGGGATTCGGCATTTTTAAACCACGAAACACTCGGTTTCCATTTTGGTTGTAGGTGTAACCAACCTGCTATTAAAGATATAATAGAAAGTATTAATAGAAAAATAGCTCCAGTATAAAGATCCCCATTAGTACGTAAACCGATTGTATACCACCACTGATAAACACCAGAATAGGCTATATTAACAGGACCTAGAGCACCCCCTCGAGTAAAAGCTTCTACAGCTGGTTGACCAAAATGAGGATCCCAAATTGCATGAGCAATAGGTCTTACATGTAAAGGATCCTGTACCCATGTCTCAAAATTACCTTGCCAAGCTACATGAAAGAGATTCCCGGAAGTCCACAGAAAAATGATTGCTAATTGCCCGAAATGAGAAGCAAAAATATTCTGATAAAGACGTTCCTCAGTAATATCATCATGACTTTCGAAGTCATGTGCGGTAGCAATACCAAACCAAATACGACGAGTAGTGGGGTCTTGAGCTAAGCCTTGACTAAAGCTTGGAAATCTTAATGCCATAATGATTTTCAAATCCTCCTAGCTATTATCCTACTGCAATAATTCTTGCTAAGAAGAATGCCCATGTTGTGGCAATTCCACCTAGAAGGTAATGTGTTACTCCTACAGCACGTCCTTGTACAATGCTCAAGGCTCTGGGCTGAGTAGCAGGAGCAACTTTTAATTTATTATGAGCCCAAACAATGGATTCAATAAGTTCTTGCCAATAACCACGCCCGCTGAATAGAAACATTAAACTAAAAGCCCATACAAAATGTGCACCCAAGAAAAAAAGACCATATGCAGATAATGAAGAACCATAAGACTGAATTACCTGGGATGCCTGCGCCCATAAGAAATCACGAAGCCACCCATTAATGGTAATGGAACTCTGCGCAAAATTTCCTCCTGTGATATGAGTTACTATCCCTTGATCACTTATACTACCCCAAACATCTGACTGCATTTTCCAACTGAAATGGAATATAACTACGGAAATTGAATTGTACATCCAAAATAGTCCTAAGAAGACATGATCCCAAGCGGATACTTGGCATGTCCCCCCTCTTCCAGGTCCATCACAAGGGAAACGAAAACCTAGATTTGCTTTATCCGGTATCAATCGTGAACTACGAGCAAATAGAACACCCTTTAAGAGTATCAATACTGTTACATGAATTGTAAATGCATGAATATGATGGACCAAAAAATCCGCAGTTCCTAAAGGAATAGGTAACAAAGCAACTTTACCGCCCACTGCTACTAAATTTTCACCTCCCCAAGTCAAACTGGTACTTGTTGCTGCACCTGGGGCTGTTGTGCCAGGTGCTAAAGCGTGGGTATTTTGTATCCATTGAGCAAAGATCGGCTGTAATTGTATAGCAGTATCTGAAAACATATCTTGAGGGCGCCCTAATGCGCTCATGGTATCATTATGAATATACAAACCAAAACTGTGAAAACCTAAAAAGATACATACCCAGTTAAGATGTGATATGATTGAATCACGATGTCTAAGGACACGATCTAATAGATCGTTGTATCGAATAGTCGGATCATAATCTCTTACCATAAAAATCGCTGCATGCGCAGCAGCACCGACTATGAGAAATCCACCAATCCACATGTGATGTGTAAACAATGACAGTTGTGTACCATAGTCAGTAGCTAGGTATGGATAAGGAGGCATAGAATACATATGGTGAGCTACAACAATGGTCAAAGAGCCTAACATAGCTAGATTAATAGATAATTGAGCATCGCCATGACGTTGTTAGAATCTCATATATACCTTTATGACCCTGGCCTGTAAATGGACCTTTATGTGCCTCTAAAATGTCTTTTATATTGTGACCAATACCCCAGTTGGTCCTATACATGTGACCCGCTATCAAGAAAAGAATTGCAATAGCTAAATGATGGTGTATAATATCGGTCAGCCATAAACCTCCAGTTACTGGATCTAATCCTCCACGAAAAGTAAGAAATTCTCCGTATTTTGACCAATTCAAGGTAAAAAATGGGGTTGCTCCCTCGGAAAAACTCGGATAAAGTTGAGCCAAAAGATCCCGATTTAGGATAAATTCATGAGGAAGTGGTATCTCTTTGGGATCTACTGCAGCATTTAGAAATTGGTTAATCGGTAAAGATACATGTATTTGATGTCCTGCCCAAGAAAGAGACCCCAACCCTAGGAGCCCTGTCAAATGGTGATTCAACATAGATTCTACATCTTGGAACCAAGCCAATTTTGGAGCAGCTTTGTGATAATGAAACCAACCAGCAAAAAGCATTAAGGCTGCAAAGACCAATGCACCAATTGCAGTACAATAGAGTTGTAATTCATTAGTTATTCCAGATGCTCTCCAAATCTGAAAAAAACCAGAGGTTATTTGTATTCCTCGGAACCCCCCCCCTACATCACCATTCAATATTTCTTGACCCACTATTGGCCAAACCACCTGAGCACTAGGCCTAATGTGAGTAGGATCACTTAACCATGCCTCATAATTGGAAAAACGAGCACCATGAAAATACATGCCACTCAGCCAAAGAAAGATGATAGAGAGTTGGCCAAAATGCGCACTAAAAACTTTTCGGGAAATCTCCTCTAAATCATTAGTATGGCTATCAAAATCATGAGCGTCAGCATGTAGGTTCCAGATCCAAGTAGTAGTATCTGGTCCCTTAGCTATTGTTCTTGAGAAATGACCAGGTTTTGCCCATTCCTCAAAAGAAGTTTTTATAGGATCCCTATCTACCAAAATTTTAACTTCTGGTTCCGGTGAACGAATAATCATTGAGTCCTCCTCTTTCCAGACAACACATACAAAGAGACCTGCCAACATAAAACAGAATTAGTGAACTTATTAGAGATGTTTCTATTGAGTTTTGTTCTCTCCTATCTCTCATGTATTGGATATCTTAGTAAATTTCATTTCTTTAGTTTTTCACTAGAACAATTATGATCTCGAAGTCAATTCGGGGCAAGTGTTCGAATCTATTATGACATAAGAGTGAGGCGCTCAACGGACCTATTTTAATCTTCTAAGACCTTTTTGGGAACTCTGAATGGAAGTTCAATAATTTTTCGTGCAGCCTAATCAAATGTATTCAGATTTTATTCTAATTCTATTCCTTAGATTTTATTTTTTTTTTTAGATAAAGTATAAGTATGTACTCTATTTCAAATTGAGCAGGCATTAGCATTCATTATTAGGCAATATACCTATATTTTATTTCTTTTTTTGAAGGTCTCTTTTCTTAATTTGATTGAATATTAGTTTAAATAACAGAAAAAAGGAGAAAATTATCTACTGTATCCACATCTCGTTTATTTCTATGAAATACTAGACAAAATCGAACAAAATTAGAAGGGATATATTTAAATTATGTGATTGGTCGTTCCTATAGAAATGATTTTTGAATTTGATAGGGACAAGAAACAAGAATTTATAACAATATATATTTATCTATCTATATCTTTATATAGATAGATAAATATATAAGAAAAAAAAGAAACAGAGTGTTCTTATTCAAAACGCCCTGTGATCTTCAACCAATTCTGTGCTGCAATATAATTACCGGGGGTGAGAGCTATAGCTTGTTTCCAATATTCAGCGGCTTGATTAAACCAAGACTCCGCAACTTCTGAGTCTCCCTGCCGAATGGCCTGTTCTCCTCGGTCGAAATAGGTGAGTCAATTCCTTTCCTTAGAACCGTACTTGAGAATTTCCTGACTCATACGGCTCAGTAGTCAATTCTTTTTTTGTTCTATTATCTTGAAGTTAACTAAAAGAAAAAAAGAAATTATTAATATGAGTTTCAAACTTTCATTTTTACTAATAAATAAAGAATTTCAAAGAATTTCATCTTTTTTTTTAGTTTTATCTTTTCTCCTACCTTCAGAAAAGGGAATCAAGCATTGGCATTAACGCCCTAATTCTAATTTTCTGAAAGGTAACTATCTCGATTTTATATATCATATACAAAAATATATGATAGATTCATTTCTATAGAATCTTGGTAAAAGTTTTTTCTTTCTTATCTTATAAGTTCTTATAAGTAAAGAGAAAATACTTTCTATCTTTGGGATTTGATACTACACCGCTGCTCAAAATACCAGGGGATCCTTTTTATTACATAAGTGGATTCCTGACTTCTTTATTTATCATGAGATAAGGAAGCAGTTTTTATTATATCGATTGAAAACCGTGTTAATTGATCCTTACGATGCTTCCTTTATCAATTAGATCTTTTATCCATAGAAAAAGAGGGTATCTAGACATATCGATTTCTTCATATTTTTACTTCTATGAAGTTTCTTTGCTACAGCTGATAAAAATCGTTGTTTTGAACGATATATATATGTAGAAAGCCTTTCTTATTTATAATTATTTATATTTCTATATTTCTTATATTAAAATTTGTGGATTTGCTTGTTCTTTTCTTTTTTCTTTCTATAGTGGAGATAGTCGCACGTAATGACAGATCACGGCCATATTATTAAAAGCTTGGGGTAAAAATGGGTTTCGTTCGAGCGCCCGAAAATAATATTCCAAAGCTTTAGTATGTTCTCCGTTACTTGTGTGAATAAGGCCTATGTTATAAAGTATATAACTTCGATCATAGGGATCAATTTCCAGTCGCATAGCCTCATAATAATTCTGTAAAGCTTCTGCATAATTTCCTTCAGATTGAGCTGACATCCGTTACGGTCGTCATTCGGTTCAAAGAATCTCCGCTCCAGAACTGTACGTGAGATTTTCATCTCATACGGCTCCCCCCTTATGTGTGTAATGAGAAAAATCCATCAAATCAAAAAATATTCCAGTATTCTCATTCTCAACTGAACAGAGCTAGTGTTTTTACAATAAATCTCTAGCCAACCTTCCTGTCAAAAATTATTTCTTAACATTAAGTATGTAGGTACTTGATAAAAAAAAATAAGAACTTCAACAATTTCTTTGTCCTCTACGCTGCTTAATTTCCTGGAATTAGTCACCTCAATAATCTTCGATGGTTCTATGGGTATCCAAAATATGAACGAGATGGATATTTATTGTCCCAACCATTCCTGTTAGTCCCAATCTCGATAAGCCATGGATATAGATAGATACAAAGTTTTCGTGTCCTTGATTCCCAAGCGTAGTGCTTCTTTCCCAATGTTGCCTATCAGTACTAGTAATTTGGGGTTGACCTAACCCCATAAGTATAGGTATAACCTTTCGCTTAATACTAGAAACCTAAAATTCAAGCATATAAGGCTTCATTAATCGAGGATACACGACAGAAGGAATTAATCCTTTTATTTACAAATTTCACCTTCAACACGCGTGGGGTTTTTCCATTCCATTTTTTTTTGACCGAAATCGGTCAAAAAAAATGGAATCAAATCACACCATCTCTGTAATAAGTGAATGCCCTTTTTTCTCCTGAAGTTGTCGGAATTATTCGTAATAAGATATTGGCTACAATTGAAAAGGTCTTATCTATAAAATTTTCATTTATCCGAGATCTAGGCATAGGTAGAAATCCATTCTATAATTTAATTAATCATGGTGTGAGAAATCAATCCCACAAATAAAGGAATTGTATAATTATAATACAGTGCGAAATAACGTAAAAATGAACTCATCAATCAAATTTGTTTATCCTAAGACCTTGTAGGAGGTTTTTTTTTAATTTTACTTTGTATTTTTATAGTTTGAATAGGTTTTATGCATTTATGAAAAATAGGATTGATTCACTATTCAACATTCAACCGGTTTCTGGGCATCATTATATAGGAGAGATGGCCGAGTGGTTCAAGGCGTAGCATTGGAACTGCTATGTAGGCTTTTTGTTTACCGGGGGTTCGAATCCCTCTCTTTCCGAATCTTTACCAAATTCATCAATATTACTCATCCCAATGCATACCATTATTTCATATTTCAAATTTGTTTGTTGATATGGACAACTTTATATTCCTCATTTTTCGGTAATACAAAAAATAGTGGATAACGGGTGGGCAAGGAATAAAAATTTTCGCATATCCATGTCTATGATATATGAATAGCAGAAAATCCTTGTAAAAAAAACTCTTGTTATTTTAGTTAAGTTTAAGTTTGACGAGAATAATATTCTACAACCAGTAATTCATTTATTTTCAAACCAACCCATTTATTATCTATTATTTGATTAATTAAACCTTTATATTGGAAAGGGTGAACAGTCAAATGATTTGGCAATTTCTCATGGGGGGCTGAATCAAAATAATTTTGAATAAGAGTTTTAGATTTTTGTTCATCCTTTGCTGTAATAATATCTTGAGGTTTACAACGATAACTTGGTATATCCACTATACGACCATTAACTAAAACATGTCTATGGTTTATAAATTGGCGGGCTTGAGGAATAGTCGCAGCCATACCCAATCGAAAAAGTATGTTATCCAAGCGCATTTCAAGTAGTTGTAATAAAACCTGACCAGTTGATCCTTTAGCTTTTCCGGAGATACGAACGTATTTAAGCAATTGTCGTTCTGTAAGACCATAATGAAAACGCAATTTTTGTTTTTCTTCTAAACGAATACGATATTGAGATTTTTTACTGAAGCGCAATTGATTTCGAAATTCGTTTTTGACTGTTGGCCTTTTACTAGTAAGTCCTGGTAAATATCCTAGACGACGTATTTTTTTGAAACGAGGTCCTCTGTAACGTGACATAAAAACTCCTTTTTTAAAATGAAAAATCTTATAAATCGAAATGAAAACTAAACGAAATGAAAAATATTATAGAATTCTAAATGAAGCGAAATCTACTAAAGTTTTATAGTACAAAGAAGAATTAGATGAATTTTATCAATATCCGAATTTATTGTATATAAAAGAATACAAAAAAGTAGGTTAATTTCTTGATTTCTTCCGCAGAGATCGAACTCTCCCAATTTTTTATTTCTAAAAAAGATATTATCAATTATGTAAAAAACAAATAGAGAAAAGCCGGTTATCGGATTCGAACCGATGACCATCGCATTACAAATGCGATGCTCTAACCTCTGAGCTAAACCGGCTAATGTAAACGAAATATACATATGCAGAAGAATTGAATGGGATCTTAGTTATCAATTTTTAGTTATTTATAACAAAATTCAAATTAATACAAACATCAAAAATAGAGAAAGAAAATATAGAAAATCAAACCCAATTTTTATTATTTCTATTATTTATTTTATCTGATAACATAAAGTGCAAGATAATAATTAATATTATATTAATATAATTTATTTAATATAATTTATTTCGATCTACTATTCTAGATATATATTATTAAATTGATTTCTTTCAAAAAGATTATTTATTAGTACTTAAAGTAAATTTGAATAAATATAAATTTTAGTAAATATTTATTAAGGAATTCCATATTTCTAAGTAAATGTCTAATTCTATATTATATTCAATTAAAAGAATGGTTTTTTTTAGCCACTAGATTCGTTTTAGTTATATAAATTGTATATGAATAAATGGATTGTTTATTTTCTTTTTTTTTTTAAGCAAAAACAAAAAAAAAAAAAGAATCGACCATTCGAGTATTCTAAATTGTATGAAAAAAGAAGATAAGTAGGTACATAGAAGATAAGTAGATATGTGGTCTATATCTGTGTATATTGAATTGTTAATATATAGATATTAGAATTAGTTCTGATTCAAACAAATAAAGGTATCCAATATAGATGAAATAAAATCTATAAAATTGGAGAAAGGGGTTTTTAATATTTAATAAAATAATATGTATTTAATGAATTCAAAAGTTCCCGCATAATTCTCATAATAGAAATGAAAAAAAAAGCATTCTATTATAATCAGATTCAAATAAAAAAAAAGATGGGGATATGGCGAAATTGGTAGACGCTACGGACTTAATTGGATTGAGTTTTGGTATGGAAACTTACCAAGTAATAATTTTCAAATTCAGAGAAACCCTGGAATTCACAATGGGCAATCCTGAGCCAAATCCTGTTTTCTGAAAACAAATAAAAATTCAGAAAGTGATAATAAAAAAGGGATAGGTGCAGAGACTCTATGGAAGCTGTTCTAACAAACGAAATTGACGACTTTTTTTATTGCATTAGTAAAAGAATCCTTTCACCAAAATTACAGGAATGGATCAAAGATAAACATTTAGAAACATATATATATACTGAAATACTCTTTCAATTTGTTACTTTTTATTTTATTATTGAAGATCTATTTGTGATAAAAATATTCACAAATGAAAAATGTGAATCAAATCAATTCGAAGTTGAAGAAAAGATGGAATATTTATTGATGAAATTATTCACTTCATCATAATCGGCTAAAACCCTTGAAGAACTGATAAATCAGATGAGAATAAAGATAGAGTCCTATTCTACATGTCAATACCGACAACAATGAAATTGAAAGTAAGAGGAAAATCCGTCGACTTAAGAAATCATGAGGGTTCAAGTCCCTCTATCCCCAAAAATACTTTTTCATTTTCTAATTTTTTTCCTATATCCTCTCTATCTTGAAGTCCTTATTTATGTGTTTTATTCGATTTATTATTTCCCAACGAAATTGGAATTTTTATTTTCATCAATTTCCTATCTATCATAATTTTCTTATCTATCATAATGACAAGGGACGAGTTTTGGAATAGATATAAATATATATGTGAAACACATAGAATTTTTTTTAATCAGAAATGTATAAATTAATATCTTATTTTTTAGCAAGGAATTTTCATATGCGTAATTAACGATTAACAATAAAAAATAATTATTACTGCGGAAACTCACTTACAAACTTTTTTTTTACTTAGTTGATATAGATTCATTAACATAGATTTTAAAAATCTTTTAAAATCAAAGTATTAAGCTTCAAGAATGGTCGGGATAGCTCAGTTGGTAGAGCAGAGGACTGAAAATCCTCGTGTCACCAGTTCAAATCTGGTTCCTGACACAAGATTCATTTGTATGAGTATCTATCCCCCATATTCATTTTAATGAATATGGGGGATAGATACTCATACAAATTTGTGTTCTTCTAGATTCTGATACATAACATATTTCTTTGATCTATTTAGGTATCTGTAGATATACTTTTCCTAGATGATTAAAGAATAGATGCAATTTTTTATTAGGTATATTCGCTTATCTATAGTATCTATATATATATAGATATAGATATATAGATAATGAATTCTTTATCTATTTTTTTCCTTTTTTTTCTGCGATACAAAAAAAGGTTTCTATTTCCATAATATTCGAGTGGTTTAATTAGTTGGTTAAAAGACCTAAAAGTCGAAGTTCTGGGGTGGAGTGAGAATATTAAGAATTCATCTGAGAAGGATTACCAAAATAGAATCGAGCCCTTTTCTTTGTGTTTTTTTTTTCGTGGCCGTATAATTGATGGTGATGTGCACGTTATATAGTTTATTATAAAGATAAAGAATTAGTTTATTATAAAGATAAAGAATTTTTGCAGTTCATCCTATTTCTTTTATTGGCTTGGCTGATAAGAACTCAGTATTGTTTTTGTTTTAGAATCTTAAGAAACTCCTATCCATCCTATTTTAAACCCTATAATTATTCATTCTATTATTTCTGAATTTTGTGATTTCTCACATAATAATATCTGAATGCAACTTCCATTACTCTGCCTGATTTAATGTCAATCAATTATTTTGTCTGATCTATAACAGAATGTACTTATATTCTTTGACTGGGGTTGCAGAAGTTTGGATTAGTTTATTATTTTTATCATTTAGTGAGCATCTTGTATTTCATAAAAATTTGGAGCAATATAATCTTTACGCAAAGGCCATCCTATCCAATTTTCGGGCATTAAAATACGTCTTAGACGCGGATGACTATCATAAGAGATTCCCAACATATCATAAGATTCCTTTTCTTGAAAATCCGCACTTTTCCAAACCCAAAAAATCGAAGGAATTCTGGGATTTTTTCTTGATACAAATATTTTTATGCATACCTCTTCGGGTTGATTTATACCATACTCTATTCTTGTAAAATGATATACACTAGCTAAGAGTCCTCCGGGTGCTACATCATAGGCACATTGAGAACGTAGATAATTGTAACCATATACATATAAAATGACAGCAATGGAATGCCAATCCTCGGGCTTTATTTGTAAAGTCTCTATTCCTAGGTAATCGAAACCCAAGGATCTATGAATTAGTCCATGTTTGACTAGCCAAGAAGACAAACGACCTTGCATTTTTTGCTTCTCCTAAATTTTTTTTATGAGTTTGGTATTAGTATTTTCTATTACGATGAAATTTTTAAAATACGATGAAATTTTTAAAAAAGGAATTGCTTTTTATTATTGTACTTTAAAAAAATGTGTCAGACGATATCTCTGAAGTAGATGGCGGTTGATAGAAAAATTCTTGACCATAATTGTCAGTATAAGTACTGTATCCAACATGAAACTTATGGTTGGTAGTAAAACATCTATTCTCTCGTTGAAAACTCATTGGATCTTCATATATTTCTCGAGATATTTTCTTACGAAGTTTTGTTATAGCATCTATAATGGCCTCCGGTTTAGGTGGACAGCCCGGCAAATATACATCTACAGGAATTAGCTTATCTACGCCTCGAACAGTACTATAAGAATCGGTACTAAACATCCCCCCCGTAATTGTACAGGCTCCCATAGCAATAACATATTTAGGTTCGGGCATTTGTTCATATAATCGAACTAAAGAAGGGGCCATTTTCATAGTTACAGTGCCCGCTGTTAAAATTAGGTCCGCCTGCCTAGGACTCGATCGTGGTACTAGTCCATAACGATCAAAATCGAATCGTGATCCTATTAATGAAGCAAATTCAATGAAGCAACAACTCGTACCATAAAGAAGCGGCCATAAACTGGATAATCTTGACCAATTTGAAAAATCATTTAATGTCGTTGAAATAACTGAATTTTGGGTTGTTTGATCAAGTAAGGGAAACTCAATGGAATTCATAATTGTCTCAATATTTTTTTTTCTAATTGTCTAAATAGTCAAGAATTAAGACCATTCTAATGCCCCCTTTCGCCATGCATAAACTGAACCAACAATTAGGATAAGCACGAATAAGAAAGCTTCTAAAAATACGGATACCCCTAATACATCGAAACTCATTGCCCATGGATAAAGAAAAACCGTTTCAACATCAAAAACAACAAAAATGAGAGCAAACATATAATAACGGATTCGAAATTGTAACCAAGCATCGCCTATTGGTTCTATTCCGGATTCATAACTAGAAAGTTTTTCCGGTCCCTTGCTAATGGGGGCTAAAATTCCAGAAATTAGAAATGCCAAAATAGGAATCAAACTTGATATTATTAGAAATGCCCAAAAAATATCATATTCGTAAAGAAGAAACATAAAAGTACTCCTCTGAATGTAGAAAATATACCAAATTCATTTTCATTTTTAGTCTAAAGTCTCCATTTTTTTAGACTAGCTGAATATACTAATATTAATATTATTCTATCGAATATGAATATGTTCGAATAGAAAGTTACAAATTGTTTTTTTTTTAGTAATAGTCTTAGTAATGAGATCTATTCGATCCAAAATAGTATTAATATTATTAGTATCTGTAGGAATATTAGGGCTATACGGACTCGAACCGTAGACCTTCTCGGTAAAACAGATCAAACTAATTATTATCTAAATGATTTAAATTGTTTTCAAAACCCAACATGCATTTTTTTTTGCATTGAGCTTTTTCATTAACTGATAAAAATATTAGTTAGTCCACCATCTTTTTTTTTTTTTACAGTAAAGAATAAAGAGATGATTCCCTATGCTCTTCTTTTTTATTTGTATAACAATCAAAGAGCACTACCAAAGTGTTTCAAAGAAGGATTATCTTGACGTAGGTCTGCTTCTGGCCTAGATCAACTTAAGTTAAATGGACTCTTTATCCACCTACTAAAATTAAAATAGAAGATAAGAAATGACACTTCATACACCTTAAAGTTCATAAAATAGGAAGAAAAGATAATCTTTTTTAGGTCCCTATACCCTTTATGTTTAGCATTGACGAGAAATGGGTATTCACCTTATCAATATCTCAAATCAATTATGGATTCGATTTTATGGCTAAACCCTTTGTCAGGCTAGTGTTCTCTTGTTTTGTTCCTTAAAATGGAGTAAGACACCGATTTCTTACTATAAGATAAACTTTTTTAATTACAAGATGAACTCCTCTGAAAAAAAGCATTGGCGCTCGTGTAAACGAGGTGCTCTACCTAACTGAGCTACAGCCCTTGTGTTTTTGATACATATTTTATCATAGTATGAAGATAATTGCTTGTCAAGATGAATATTACATGATCGAATCCCTTGAACGGGGGTTGGTATTGCTTATCAGTAATTTTACATTTATAATCAATTAATCTGATAGATGGGTACTCTTCTTTTTTTTTTTTTGAGGAGGAGTCCTAAATTACCTACTTAACTCAGTGGTTAGAGTATTGCTTTCATACGGCGGGAGTCATTGGTTCAAATCCAATAGTAGGTAAGGTATAGTTATAACTTATTAGATACCTTTGACTGTGGTATCTAATAAGCTTTTCTACTTACTTTTTTCTTCTGACTGTTTCTTTTTTCTTTTTATTGTTTTCGGATATTGGGACGCATCAATTTCAACTTGTTATGAAATAACATTGATAGCCTCTACTCGTGTTCTAGCTCGTCTAAGAGCTAGATTTGCCTCAATTGTTTGTCTCTTGCCTTCAGCCTTATTCAAATTAGTTTCTGCTATTTCAAGAGTTTGCTGTGCTTCTTGTGGATCAATGTCACTACCCTTTTCCGCATCATTTACTAAAACAGTTATCTCATTATTATTTATTCTAGCAAACCCCCCCATCAGAGCCATTGTTAACCATTGGTCTTTAAGACGTATTCTCAAAATACCTATATCGACAGCTGAGGCAATAGGCGCATGATTAGGTAATACTCCAATTTGTCCGCTATTAGTAGGTAAAATGATTTCCTTCACTTCTGAATCCCAAACAATTCGATTGGGGGTCAATACACAAAGATTTAAAGTCATTTCTTCAAATTGCTCTCCGTTTCTAAGTTCGTAGCCTTCGCAGTAGCTTCATCGATATTACCTACCAAATAAAAGGCTTGTTCAGGAAGACCGTCTAATTCTCCAGAAAGAATCAAATTAAACCCTCTAATTGTTTCTACTAGACCAACATATTTTCCAGCCGAACCGGTAAAAACTTCTGCTACGAAAAAAGGTTGTGATAAGAAACGCTCAATTTTTCGTGCTCTTGCTACGGTTAAGCGATCTTCTTCGGATAATTCGTCCAAGCCAAGGATAGCTATAATGTCTTGAAGTTCTTTGTAACGTTGTAAAGTTTGTTTAACTCGTTGCGCAGTCTCATAATGTTCTTCACCAACGATTCGAGGTTGGAGCATAGTTGAGGTTGAATCTAAAGGATCTACTGCTGGATAGATACCTTTGGCGGCTAATCCTCTTGATAGTACAGTAGTAGCATCTAAATGTGCAAATGTCGTAGCAGGAGCAGGGTCAGTTAAATCGTCGGCAGGTACATAAACTGCTTGAATAGAAGTTATGGACCCTTCTTTGGTAGAAGTGATTCTTTCTTGTAAAGAACCCATTTCAGTACTAAGAGTGGGTTGATAACCCACAGCAGAGGGCATTCGACCCAATAAGGCAGATACTTCAGATCCTGCTTGAACGAAGCGGAAGATATTGTCGATAAATAGAAGTACATCTTGCTCATTGACATCTCGAAAATATTCCGCCATAGTTAGGGCAGTTAAACCAACTCTCATACGAGCTCCGGGTGGTTCATTCATTTGACCATATACTAAAGCTACTTTGGATTCTGCAATATTTTGTTCATTAATTACTCCAGATTCTTTCATTTCCATATAAAGATCATTTCCCTCGCGAGTACGCTCACCTACTCCGCCAAATACAGATACACCTCCATGAGCTTTGGCAATGTTATTGATCAATTCCATAATAAGTACTGTTTTACCCACTCCAGCTCCACCGAAAAGTCCTATTTTTCCTCCACGACGATAAGGAGCTAAAAGATCTACTACTTTTATTCCTGTTTCAAAAATAGATAATTTTGTATCTAATTGTATAAAGGTAGGCGCAGATCTATGAATGGGAGATGTTGTACGAGTATCTACAGGACCTAAATTATCAATCGGCTCTCCAAGCACGTTGAAAATTCGTCCTAGAGTTGCTCCGCCTACTGGAACACTTAGGGGAGTTCCTGTGTCAATAACTTGCATTCCTCTCATTAGACCATCTGTAGCACTCATAGCTACAGCCCTAACTCGATTATTTCCTAATAATTGTTGTACTTCACAAGTCACATTAATTTGTTGACCAACAGTATCTCGACCCTTAACTACCAGAGCATTGTAAATATTAGGCATCTTCCCCGGGGGAAAGGCTACATCTAGTACCGGACCAATTATTTGGTCAATATGTCCCAGATTTTTTTTTTCAATCGAAGAAACTTCAGGACCGGAAGTAGGAGGATTTATTCGCATATCAAAAGCCAATTTTTTTTTCCGAAAAAGTTTTTAAATCAAAAAGAAATGTTCGATAAGAAAGCAAGTTGATCGGTTAATTCAAAAAGAAATAAGAAATGGGAGTTAGTACTCCATTTTTTTGGTACTATTCCATCAATCCTCTTTAACTGTTTACTTACTTATTCAAATTCAATTATTGAATTCTTAAGCTTACTGCAGTTATTTTGAAAATTTCAATTGGATAAAATCTTTCGAAAGTCTTTTCTTTTTTTCTATCATTCTAGAAAATATCATCTATATTCTGTATGGAATTCGAACCTGTACCTTAATTTAGAATTCATTTTTTTTATCATTGGCTTTCGTATTTCCTCAGTAGACAATTTTTTAGACTTACCCTCTGTTTCCCTATTTTTTGACCTCTTTTTTTATTTTCCGGGGAGAAAGCTGCCTATTTTTACATCTAGGATTTACATAGACAACATATATCACTGTCAAGATTAAGAATAAATTATTATTATTATTTAGATTAGATCTTTCGATTTCAAAATTAAAAAATAAGATCAAATTGAAAAAAAAAAAAGATTGGGTTGCGCCATACATAGAAAAGAGTATACAATAATGATGTATTTGACAAATCAAATACCATCGTTTAATTTAATAATAACATAACGAACCTTTGGGATTAATTGATAATAGTAGTTGATTTTTGTAAAAGATTTCATTAACTCCTAAGTCATATCGAGTAGACCTTATTGTTTCAAGAATTCTTAATTCAAGAGTTGTAGGGAGGGATTTATGTCACCACAAACAGAGACTAAAGCAAGTGTTGGGTTCAAAGCTGGTGTTAAAGATTATAAATTGAATTATTATACTCCTGAGTATGAAACCAAAGATACTGATATCTTGGCAGCATTTCGAGTAACTCCTCAACCTGGAGTTCCACCTGAAGAAGCAGGTGCTGCGGTAGCCGCCGAATCTTCTACTGGTACATGGACAACTGTGTGGACCGATGGGCTTACCAGTCTTGATCGTTACAAAGGACGATGCTATCACATCGAACCTGTTGCTGGGGAAGAAAATCAATATATTGCTTACGTAGCTTATCCTTTAGACCTTTTTGAAGAAGGTTCTGTTACTAACATGTTTACTTCTATTGTCGGTAATGTATTTGGGTTCAAGGCACTGCGTGCTCTACGTCTGGAGGATTTGCGAATCCCAACCGCTTATATTAAAACTTTCCAAGGTCCGCCTCACGGCATCCAAGTTGAGAGAGATAAATTGAACAAGTATGGTCGTCCCCTATTAGGATGTACTATTAAACCTAAATTGGGGTTATCCGCTAAGAATTATGGTAGAGCTGTTTATGAATGTCTTCGTGGGGGACTTGATTTTACCAAAGATGATGAAAATGTGAATTCCCAACCATTTATGCGTTGGAGAGACCGTTTCTTATTTTGTGCTGAAGCGATTTTTAAATCACAGGCTGAAACAGGTGAAATCAAAGGGCATTACTTGAATGCAACTGCGGGTACATGCGAAGAAATGATGAAAAGAGCTGTATTTGCCAGAGAATTAGGCGTTCCTATCGTAATGCATGATTATTTAACAGGGGGATTCACTGCAAATACTAGCTTGGCTCATTATTGCCGAGATAATGGTCTACTTCTTCATATACATCGTGCAATGCATGCAGTTATCGACAGACAAAAGAATCATGGTATGCACTTTCGTGTATTAGCTAAAGCATTACGTTTGTCTGGTGGAGATCATGTTCACTCCGGTACCGTAGTAGGTAAACTTGAAGGGGAAAGAGATATCACTTTAGGTTTTGTTGACTTACTGCGTGATGATTTTGTTGAAAAAGATCGAAGTCGTGGTATTTATTTCACTCAGGATTGGGTTTCTCTACCAGGTGTTCTGCCTGTTGCTTCGGGAGGTATTCACGTTTGGCATATGCCTGCTCTGACCGAAATCTTTGGAGATGATTCCGTACTTCAATTTGGCGGAGGAACTTTAGGACACCCTTGGGGAAATGCACCAGGTGCTGTAGCTAATCGAGTAGCTCTTGAAGCCTGTGTGAAGGCTCGAAATGAAGGACGTGATCTTGCTCGTGAAGGTAATGAAATTATCCGTGAGGCTAGCAAATGGAGTCCTGAATTAGCTGCTGCTTGCGAAGTATGGAAGGAGATCAAATTTGAATTCGAAGCAATGGATACTATTTGAATTCGAAGCAATGGATACTTTGGATTAATTGCAATTAAACTCGGCACAATCTTTTCCTAAAAGAAGGATTGAGCCGAATACAAAGATACTTAATTATTAAACAGATTTCTATCTTTCGTATTGGAATAGAAGCATAGTAAGTAGACGATATTTTACGAAAAAAGTGATTACAATTTATAAGGGAAACTGGCTATTGCCTTTTTCGATGTGAATTTCACATAATAGGGAAGTTGTTCCATTTCTATATGAAATTTGTATTTTCCTATTGATTTCTATATTTCTATAATTTTATACGTTTTTTTAGTTTAGAATATCATTTTAGAATAAAAAAAGATATATATATATTTAAATAATTTTTCTTATAAGTAATTCTAACATAATACTAATAATCGAATTAATAAGATTGAAAATCTTATTAATTCGATTGTATTTATTCGATTGTATTTTTTTTTCAATACTAATATTGACAACACTGTATCAAATAAATATAATCCGATCGTGAATAAATTGATCACCTTACTTACGTTAAATAGGCGTTATTACTTCATCAAATGGTAGGTTCATTGGTTTTCTTTCTGCGAGACAAACAAGAAAAACTTTGTTAATGAATAAGTAAGTGAATTGAAAGGTAAACACGAATATATATACGAAAATATTAGATCTATATATACCAATATATATATAGTCTTATATATATAATAATAATGGATAACTCTAACATAGTATTTCAAGAACATAGTATTTAAATAGGTGGTATATCTTTTTTTAGTTTTTTAGACAATTCAATTTTGTAATTTTATTTTTTTGATTGCGATTGGGTATAAATATCCACCTTATTTTTTAAATTGTAATGGGGTTGCTAACTCAATGGTAGAGTACTCGGCTTTTAAGAGCGACTCTATTTTTTACGCATTTCTATGAAGCAATGGGTTCGTCGATACTATCGGTAGAGCTTGTAAAACCACGACTGATCCAGAAAGGAATGACTGGAAAAAGTAGCATGTCGTATCAATGAAGAATTCTAAAAATATTTCATTCTTTTAGGATCCAGCTCAAATTTTTGTTTGAATTTTTGGCTCGTAACAAAAAAAATTCCGTTGGGTTTGATTAATAAAGGGATAGAACTTGGTGGTTCTAATTCTAATAGGGAAACAAAAAGCATCGAGCTTTCATTTATTTTTTATTTGGATCATTACCCCATCTAATTGTACGTTAAAAATAGGTTAGTGCTTGATGTGGGAAAAGCTTTTCTGGTGAATGGTTTATTTTTGTTATGAGTCCTAACTATATAGCTATTTTCCATTATCTTTTGGTATTTTGGGGTAGCGATAAATGTGTAAAAGAAAGAGTATATTGATAAAGATATTTTTTCCAAAATCAAAAGAGCGATTAGGTAAAAAAAAAATAAAGGATTCTTAATTAGCTCGTTATCCTAGAACAAAAATTAGGCAAAAAATCGATTAGAGAGAGTCCGTTAATGGGTTTTACTTCTCTAGGTATATATTTATACCTATAATTTTCTGTTTTGACCATATCGCACTATGTATCATTTGATAATCCAATGAATCTCTGATTCTTTGTTTGACCAAATAGACTTTTTTTTTTTTAATGGAGCAATATCAAGCATATTTAGAACTCCGTAGATCTCGATACCAGGACATCCTATACCCACTTTTTTTTCGGGAATCTATTTATGGACTAGCTTATGCTCATGAGTCCTTTTTTATAGAAAATGTCGATTATAACAATAAATTTAGTTTACTAATTGTAAAACGTTTAAGTACTCGAATGTATCAACAGACTCATTTCATTCTTTTTGTTAATGATTCTAAAAAAAATACTTTTGTGGGTTATAATTATCATTTTTTTTCTCAAATAATATTAGAAGGTTTTGGTATCGTCGTGGAGATTCTATTTTCTCTACAATTATTTAGCTCTTCCTTAAGGGGATTAGAAATCGTAAAATCTTATAAAAATTTTCAATCAATTCATTCGATCTTTCCCTTTTTCGAAGATCAACTGATATATTTAAATCATAAGTCAGATATACGAATACCCTATCCTATCCATCTGGAAATCTTGGTTCAAATCCTGCGATATTCGATAAAAGATGTCTCTTTCTTTCATTTAATAAGGTTGTTTTTTTATTACTATTATAATTGGAATAGTCTTTTTCCTCCAAAAAAATGGATTTTTACTTTTTTTTCAAAAAGGAATCGAAGAATTTTCTTGTTCCTATATAATTTATATGTATGGGAATATGAATCTATCTTTCTTTTTCTACGTAACAAATCCTCTCAGTTACAGTTAAAACATTTTCGCGTTTTTTTTGAGCGAATTTTTTTCTATGAAAAAATAAAACATCTTGTAGAAGTATCTACTAAGAATTGTTCATATACTTTCTTCTTCTTTAAGGATACTTTCATCCATTATGTTAGATATCAAGGAAAATCAATTCTGGTTTTAAAGAATACTCCTTTTTTGATAAATAAATGGAAATACTATTTTATATATTTATGGCAATGTCATTTTGATATTTGGGCTGGACTAGAAACGATCTATATAAACGAATTATCTCAGTATTCATTTCACTTTTTAGGCTATTTTTTAAGTATTCCACTAAATCTTTCAGTAGTACGAAGTCAAATGTTGCAAAATTCATTTCTTATTAAAATTGTTATAAAAAAACTTGATACAATAGTTCCCATTATTCCTCTAATGAGATCATTGGCTAAAACAAAATTTTGTAATGTAATGGGTCATCCTATTAGTAAGCCGGTTTGGGCCAATTTATCTGATTTTGATATTATTGACCGGTTTTTGCGCATATGCAGAAATTTTTCTCATTATTACAATGGATCTGCAAAAAAAAAGAGTTTCTATCAAATAAAATATATACTTCGGTTTTCTTGTATAAAAACTTTGGCTCGTAAGCATAAAAGTACTGTGCGCATTTATTTGAAAAAATTAAGTTCAGAAAAATTATTGCAAGAATTTTTTACAGAAGAAGATCTTTTTTCTTTGATTTTTCCAAGAACTTCTTTTACTTTGCGTAGGTTTTATAGAGGTCGTATTTGGTATTTGGATATTCTTTTAAGAAACGATTTCGTCAATTATTTATAATTGAAAATAGGTTATGTTATTTTTTAAATCGGTGTAAATTGATAAAACGAACTTCCTTCTTTTTATTCAATGAGGATAAAAAAATCATTTTTTTTAGTCTTCTATATCTATATATAGGATTTTGAAATGCTCATGTAGTCAGAGTCAAGATTCGGGGTTAATGAATTAAATATTATATTTCACTTTCTTAGAGTCTTTTGCTAGGCAAGTAATTAAGGTTTAGATGTATACATAGGGAAAGCCGTGTGCAATGAAAACTGCAAACACGGCTTGGGGAGGGATTTTTTCTTGTTTTATTCTATTGTTGAATTTTATTCAAGAATAAATTATCTACTTCATCCGACTAGTTCCGGGTTCAAGTCCCGGGCAACTCATTTTTGTAGATCGATGTTGTATTATATCTATATTTCTATTCTCTATTTCTATAAATAGAATGATATATAGAAAATAAACTTTTTTTATGAATCAATGAAATGGGATAAACAAGGTAAATTCGGATAAACCGAAATGAATAAGAACATACTAATGAATAAGAACATACTATGGATATTAGTATTGGTTGACACTGGTATATAAGTCATGTTATACTGTTGAATAACAAGTCCTCAAATTCTCGCATTATAGAGAATTTTTGTGCTTGGGAGTCCCTAATGATTAAATGAACCAAGATTTTACCATGACTGCAATTTTAGAGAGACGCGAGAGCGAAAGCCTATGGGGTCGCTTCTGTAATTGGATAACCAGCACCGAAAATCGTCTTTACATTGGATGGTTTGGTGTTTTGATGATTCCTACTTTATTGACTGCAACTTCTGTATTTATTATCGCTTTTATCGCTGCCCCTCCAGTAGATATTGATGGTATTCGTGAGCCTGTTTCTGGATCTCTACTTTATGGAAACAATATCATTTCTGGTGCGATTATTCCTACTTCTGCGGCTATAGGTTTGCATTTTTATCCGATCTGGGAAGCAGCTTCTGTTGATGAGTGGTTATACAACGGCGGTCCTTATGAACTAATTGTTCTACACTTCTTACTTGGTGTAGCTTGCTACATGGGTCGTGAGTGGGAACTTAGTTTTCGTCTGGGTATGCGTCCTTGGATTGCTGTTGCATATTCAGCTCCTGTTGCAGCCGCTACTGCTGTTTTCTTGATCTATCCTATTGGTCAAGGAAGCTTTTCGGATGGTATGCCTCTAGGAATTTCAGGTACTTTCAATTTTATGATTGTATTTCAGGCTGAGCATAATATTCTTATGCATCCATTTCACATGTTAGGTGTAGCTGGTGTATTCGGCGGCTCCCTATTCAGTGCTATGCATGGTTCCTTGGTAACTTCTAGTTTGATCAGGGAAACCACAGAAAATGAATCCGCTAATGAAGGTTACAGATTTGGTCAAGAGGAAGAAACTTATAATATTGTAGCTGCTCATGGTTATTTTGGCCGATTAATCTTCCAATATGCAAGTTTCAACAATTCTCGTTCTTTACATTTCTTCCTAGCTGCTTGGCCTGTAGTAGGTATTTGGTTTACCGCTTTAGGTATCAGCACTATGGCTTTCAACTTAAATGGTTTTAATTTCAACCAATCCGTAGTTGATAGTCAAGGTCGTGTAATAAATACCTGGGCTGATATTATTAACCGAGCTAACCTTGGTATGGAAGTAATGCATGAACGTAATGCTCATAATTTCCCTCTAGATCTAGCTGCGATGGAAGCTCCATCTGTTAATGGATAAAATTTTGATCTTAATTTAAAGTAGACGAGTTTTTGTTTAAAAATAAAGGAGCAATATCAACTTTGTTAATATTGCTCCTTTATATTGGATATTGGATTAGTAATCTTTTTTTTAGATTTCTATAGATTTATACATACGTTTTTGATTGATTTAATGATTCCTTATCTTTTTTTTTTTCCTTTGTTAGAAAAAAAAGGATAATGAAAAGGTAGAATTTGAGATATAGATCATTTTTACTATAAGGGCGGATGTAGCCAAGTGGATCAAGGCAGTGGATTGTGAATCCACCATGCGCGGGTTCAATTCCCGTCGTTCGCCCATATCTATATATAGATAGATATAGATATTGTTTAGGTTTTCAAGTATAAATCTGAAATAAAGAAAAATGGCTACTTCTAAAACTTATAAGTACGAATTCTTCAAAATAATAATTATTACAAAAGATATATTTTTGAGATAAAATAGATACATTTATCTATTTCACAAAAAAAGAATATATCCATATCGTGGTTTCCTCTTATAATACCTCAGGTGCTAATGAAACTATTTTAGTGAAATTTAACTGTCTCAATTCCCGGGCGATTGCGCAAAAGATTCGAGTTCCTTTTGGATTTCCTTCTTGATCAATTATAACTGCAGCATTATCATCATACTGAATTATTATACCGTTGCTACGTTTTAGTTGTTTACAAGTACGTACAATTACAGCTCTGATCACTTCAGATTTTTCTAAGTTCGTATTTGGTACTGCTTGTTTGATTACAGCAACAACAATGTCGCCAATATAAGCATATCGTCGATTACTAGCTCCTAGGATTCGAATACACATCAGTTCACGTGCTCCGCTGTTATCCGCTACATTCAAATGAGTTTGAGGTTGAATCATATCATTTTTTTATTATTTCAATCTAAAAAAGGAAGTAAAAATATTTTGTGTTCAAAAAAAAAGGAACCTATTATTGCCTTTTTTCTTTTCATTCTAAAGACCTATTTTCTTTGGTTCTCTTTTATTATCCTGAAATAATGAATTGAGTTCGTATCGGCATTTTGGATGATGCTATTGAAATAGCCTTTCTTGCTATATTTTCTGGTACTCCACCCATTTCATAAAGTATTTTCCCAGGTTTAACAACAGCTACCCAATATTCGGGAAATCCTTTTCCTGAACCCATACGTGTTTCAGTAGGTCTTACTGTAACCGGTTTGTCTGGAAAAATACGTACCCATATTTGTCCACCTCGGCGAACATTTCTTGACATTGCCCGCCGTCCCGCTTCTATTTGTCTAGATGTTATCCAAGCTGGCTCAAGTGCCTGAAGAGCATATCTTCCGAAGCAAATATTATTACCTCGATAGGATATTCCCTTCATTCTTCCTCTATGTTGTTTACGAAATCTGGTTCTTTGGGGGTTATAATTGATGGTTGTTTTTCAATTCCATCTTTATTACAGAACCGTACATGAGATTTTCACCTCATACGGCTCCTCGCGAATGAAGTAATTCAAATATCTATATCTATATGGATATAGATTCTATCTAATCGATAAAATAATAGAAATAGTCATATGTTTAGTAAATAACGAAATCTCGGTATTTTTTGAGATTTCATACAATCTTCGAAATTTTTAGATCTTGTTTTCAATATCGATTCTTAGAATTGGCAAAAATATAAAAAAATTCAATAAAAGAAAAATTCTCGCGGGCGAATATTTACTCTTTTATTCTCAAATTCAGATGTAATGAAATTCAGATGTTAATGTAGGGTACAACTCCTAAAAAATGGATTGTTTTTAGGTTTCTTCCGCCATCCCACCTAAGAAATCATTAAGATTTGTTTTCTTTAAGATTTTTTTAATAAAATCTTAAG
>NW_028197025.1:57500-75000 GCF_037176805.1 Vigna unguiculata | reverse complement strand
TAACAATTTTGATAAAATATCCAAATGTATTCCGTCTTGACTGTAAGAAATTCCTACAGCACCAACGAATAAAGTAAAGAGCGCTAAAATAAGCATAGAAAATCGCATAGTATTGTTAGATTCATTAGGATATAAACAAGCAGTTTTTTTAGTGCCAAAATGCATAATACCAAAAACAAGATGTTTTATATTTTTAATATTTTGATTAACGCGATGTAGATATCTCTTCCGGATAAAAAAAGAAGTTATTCATTCTTTTTTATTTTTAGTAAAACTAAGAAAAAATTTTCGTTTTTTCTTTTAAGTTTTACTTGTTTCTTCCCCATAAAGATATTGAATAGAATGAACTATTTTTTTTTCCATTAAAATTCAAAAATGAACGTTTAAATATCCCTCAAAAACAAGTAAATAAATTCGAAACATATAAAATGCAGTTAATCCTGCTGCAGAACAAGCTATTATTGCAAAAATTGGTGAATACAACCAACTATCATTAAGAATCTCATCCTTAGACCAAAAACAGGCAAAGGGTGAATACCGCAAAGAGAGAGTGTACCACCTAAAAAAAAAGTTTTTGTAATTGGTACATGTTTTGTTAACCGCCCATAAAAACCATATTTTGACTTTTAGCTGGAGAATATCCGACAAGAGCTTCCATTGAATGAATAATGGATCCAGATCCTAAAAACAACAATGCTTTTGAATAAGCATGAGTAATCAAATGAAATAAAGCACCTCGATAAGATCCCATACCCAAAGCTAACATCATATAACCCAATTGAGACATTGTAGAATAGGCCAAATTTTTCTTAATATCTTTTTGAGCAATAGCTAAAGTAGCTCCTAATATTACTGTTATTATACCTATAAAAGCTATTGCGTTCATTATTTTGGTAGCACTATGAAAAGAGGAAAAAGACGAGCCACAAGAAAAATTCCAGCGGCTACCATAGTAGCAGCATGTATAAGGGCAGAAATTGGAGTAGGTCCCTCCATAGCATCGGGTAGCCATACATGAAGAGGAAATTGGGCAGATTTTGCAACTGAGCCACAAAATAGCAAGAGGGCAAACAGAGTAAAAAAAAAAAATATTCATTTCATTTTTAGAAATCAAATTATTTATAATTTGAAACAAAATGCCGAAATTCCAAACTACCCGTTATCCAATAAAGACCTAAAATTCCCAATAATAAACCAAAATCCCCTACACGATTCGTTACAAATGCTTTTTGACAAGCATTTGCCGCAATAGGGCGGGTGAACCAAAAGCCTATTAATAAATAAGAACACATTCCAATTAATTCCCAAAAAAAATAAATTTGTATCAAATTCGAACTAGTAACTAATCCCAACATTGAAATATTAAAAAGAGAAAGATAAGCAAAAAATCTCAAATATCCTTGATCATGAGACATATAATTATCACTATAAATAAGAACGAGAATGCCAACCGTAGTAATTAATATTGACATAATAGAAGTAAGTGAATCGATCAAGTACCCAAACTCTAAAGAAATATCATTATTTTGGTCCAAGACCATACATATTGAAAAAACAAACTATTCTTGATTTGATGAATAGACAAATCAAGCGAAAAAATCATAAACTATAGTTAACAATAAGATACTAGGAAAAGCCCAAATACGGCGATTATTTTTCGTTGCAGTGGGAAAAAGTAGAAGTCCCACTCCTATTAACATCGGAACTGGGAATGGAATAAAAGGTATGATCCATGAATATTGATGTGTATATTCCATACAATAAAGAAAAAAAATTAGGATTCTAATGAATTTGGTTTCTTAGGTTTTTCTTTTATCTTTTTTGTAAAGTAAAGGAATGGTTTCGGTTAATAACAAAGAAAGATAGAATTTAATAAAATAGAATAATCGATTATTCATTATTCTGACTCTTTGGACAATATTTTTTGAACATTGGTTTAGTTCATTAAATTTAACTTAACTAATTAAAGTTTTTATTACAATAAGAAATAGCGATTTGGGGAAAACTTTCTAAAAAGTATTATATTCTTATTATAAATATAATAAAAACAAAAATGGAAATTCAAATATATAAAATATATGTCTAATTAGAGATAAACTTAATTTTCATTTACCGCAAAATGTCTTTCACATAAAATTCTATAACAATAAAAAACTATACTAATTCTATGGCAGTTCCAAAAAAGCGCACGTCTATATCAAAAAAAACTTATTCGGAACACTTTATGGAAAAAGAAGGGATATTTACAGCATTAAAAGCTTTTTCATTAGGGCAATCTATTTTTACGGGAATTCAAAAAGCTTTTTCTGTAACAAATATAAACGTTAGAATAATTTCAATTAACTGGATTCAACGACTCTTTTTAAATACAAAAATATGAATATAAAATTGATATAGAATATAAGATCAGTTATGAATTTAGGATATTTACATTCTATATTATGATATTTACATTCTATATTTAATAGATTCTAATAGAATTCTTTAAAATTATTTTATTGAATGTTTAGTAAACAAATATTGTGTTTTAATTGATTCTTTGAATCTCGACAATTGACTAAAATTGGGTTATTATGGTTTCGAGTCAGCCGCTATGGTGAAATTGGTAGACACGCTGCTCTTAGGAAGCAGTGCTAGAGCATCTCGGTTCGAGTCCGAGTAGCGGCATCTTATCTTCTAAAAAAAAGTTCCTATAAAGAATTATTATTTCTATTCCAAGTATTTCTATTTTTTCATTCTATATGGTATTTTCCACTTTAGAGCATATATTAAACTCATATATCCTTTTCGGTCGTATCTATTTTAATTTCAATTCATTTGATAACCTTATTATTAGGCAATGAAATCATAGGATTATACAATTTGTTCAAAAAAGGGCATGATAATAACCTTTTTTTGTATCACAGGATTGTTAGTTACTCGTTGGATTTTTTCAGGCCATTTACCATTTAGTAATTTATATGAATCATTAATATTTCTTTCATGGACTTTTTCTATCTTTTATATGGTTCTTTGCTTCAAAAAACAAAAAAATGACTATTTCAATACAATAATAACACCAAGTATTCTTTTTACCCAAGGCTTTGCTACTTCGGGTCTTTTAACCGAAATGCATGAATCCTTAAAATTAGTGCCTGCTTTACAGTCCCATTGGTTAATGATGCACGTAAGTATGATGATATTGGGTTATACAACTCTTTTATGTGGATCATTAATATCAGTGGCTATTTTAGTCATTACATTTCAAGAACTCATACAAATTCTTGGTAAAAGCAAGACTTTGTTTTTTTTTAATGAATCCTTTTCTTTTGCTGAAATCAAATATATGAATATGAATGATAAAAAGAATATTTTACAACAAACTCCTTTTCCGTTTTATTCGTCTTATAGAAATTATTATAGATATCAATTTATTCAACAATTGGATCGTTGGGGTTACCGTACTATTAGTCTAGGTTTTATCTTTTTAACAATAGGTAATATATCTGGAGCAGTATGGGCTAATGAGGCATGGGGATCATATTGGAATTGGGATCCAAAGGAAACTTGGGCTTTTATTACTTGGACTATTTTCGCAATTTATTTACATACTAGAAAAAATAAAAAATTGGAATATAGAAATTCTTCAATAGTGGCCTCCATAGGCTTTCTTATAATTTGGATATGTTATTTAGGGATAAATCTTTAGGAATAGGACTACATAGTTATGGTTCATTTACACCTAATTAATTTAAAAAAATTCACAAATATTGGGAACATTCTATAGAATAAGAAAAAAAACTCCCAATAAAATGATTAAGACCCCATTGAATCAAGTAATGTAATATTGATTCAAGGGGTTCTCACAAACAACAAAAATATTCAATTAGAATTCAATTTCATTTTTATGTAATTAAGAAAATACAAAAAGAAATCCATTTTTTTTTTATTGTGCATCGGATTGATTTCTATTTTTTCTTTTTCATTTATTCCCAAAAACTATCTATAAAAAATGAGAGAGAATAGCTTCAACCTTGTCAGCCGAAATTGAAAAAATAAAATCTGGATAAATGCCAATACTTATTACGGGTATAAGGATAGAAATTGAAATAAATAATTCTCGTGGCCCCGAATCAAAAAAATAAGAATTTTGTTTATTAAAAAGCTTGTATCCATAAAACATTTGACGTAAGATAGATAATAAATAAATAGGAGTTAATATCATTCCAATTGCAGTTACAAAAGTTATGAGTATTTTTGTGATGAAAAGATATTTTTGATTGGTAATTATTCCCAATAATACTATAAATTCTGCAACAAAACCGCTCATGCCCGGTAATGCAAGAGAAGCCATCGATAAGGTAGTGAAAAATCGTGAATATTTTTGGCATTGGGATAGCCATTCCACCCATTTCGTCGAGATAAAGAAGACGTAGTCTATCATAACTAGTTCCCCGCCAAGAAAAAAAGGGCAGCACCAATAAATCCGTGAGAGATTATTTGTAAAATAGCCCCATTCAGCCCTGTCTCGCTTATAGAACCAATTCCTAAAATTAAGAAACCCATATGAGAGACCGAGGAATAAGCTATTCTTTTTTTTACATTGCGTTGACCAGAGATGTTGAAGCTGCATAGATTATTTGAATGGAACCTAATAACATTAACCAGGGACAAAATATAGAATGAGCGCGAGTTAATAATTCCATATTAATTCGAACCAACCCCATATGCTCCCATTTATAATAATAAATCCGGCTAAAAGCATACAAGTGCTGTAATGCGCCTCTCCATGGGTATCAGGTAACCATGTATGTAAGGGTATAATTGGTGATTTGACAGCAAAAGCAATAAGAAATCCCATATAGAAGATTATTTCCAGTGCCACGGGATATGATTGATTAGTTAATGATTCAAAATTTAATGTTGGTTCATTAGAACTATAGAAACCCATACCCAGAATTCCCAGTAATAAAAAACAGAACTTCCCGCAGTGTACAAAATAAACTTTGTAGCTGAATACAAACGTTTTTTTCCACCCCACATAGATAAAAGTAGATAAACGGGAATTAATTCTAATTCCCACATGATGAAAAAAAGTAAAATGTCTTGAGAAGAAAATGTTCCTAGTTGACCACTATACATTGCTAACATTAGAAAATAGAATAATTTAGATTCTCGAGTAACCGGTTGAGCTGATAACGTAGCTAACGTAGTGATAAATCCCGTTAATAAAAGGGGTCCTAGAGAGAGTCCATCTATTCCGAATCTCCAGTAAAAGTCAAAAAAATGGATCCATTTATAATTTTCTGTCAATTGGATTAGTGGATCATCTAATTCGAAATGATAACAAAATACATAGGTTATTAGAAGGAGATCTATGAAACATATACAATAAGTATACCATTTAATTGTCTTATTTCCTTTATGGGGAAATAAGACAATTAAAGAACCTCCGACTATTGGCAAACTACAACTGTTGTTAACCAAGGAAAATAATTCGTGATAAAAATAAGATATACTTAGACTACAAAAACCCGGGCTCAAAATATTTTTTTATTTTGAGCCCGGGTTTTTGCCAGTAAAAAAAAGTACTTGTATGCGGTTCTTTTTGAAACGTATCAATAAGCTAGACCCATGCTCGAGTTGTTTCATGCCATAAATAAACTCTAACACTTAAGAAATCCGTCGGACAGGCGGATTCACACCTCTTACAACCAACACAGTCCTCTGTTCTTGGGGCAGAAGCAATTTGTTTAGCTTTACATCCGTCCCAAGGTATCATTTCTAATACATCTGTTGGGCAGGCTCGTACACATTGAGTACAATCCTATACATGTATCATAAATCTTTACTGAATGTGACATTGGAACATAATCCTTGAACATCAAAAATTCAACATTTTCAATCTAGTAAATTGGTAAACCAATTATATATATCTATATATGATATATATATATCTATATATATATATCTATATTATATACCAGATGAATCAATGATTTATAAGAATTTTGCTACTAAAAATATATTTATAGATTAATAACTAATAAGAGAATAGAACCAAGATACTTTGATTTCTTATCTTTGTTTTCGCAAACGCAAACATGATTAAAAAGGATATATCATTTCTGCTAATTTGAATGGATTATATAGTACACACTATTCAAAATTAGACTTTTTTTTATGAATAATACTATTTATTCAACAAATTTGATTGATTGATACGGGTTGATTTTCTATTACGATATATTGAGGAAACAATAGCTGGTCCGATAGCTGCTTCAGCGGCTGCCAACAGCTATAACAAAAATTGAAAAAATATTTCCTTTTAGTTGCCGCCTATCAAAAAAATCAGAAAAGGTTACGAGATTTATATTAACTGCATTTAGTATAAGTTCAAGACACATAAGGGCTCTAACCATATTTCGGCTCGTGATCAATCCATAGATACCTATAGAAAATAAATAAGCACTCAAACAAGTGTATGCTCGAATATCATTGACCAACTCCTTTTCAATTTTTATTCATTTCGATATGAATATGAATTCAACGGATTTTATTGCCTAACATAATAAGTCTACAACAAAATCAAGTATTTGCAAAAAGATTTTATACTTTATACATAAATATTCTTTTTCCTTAACATATAATTCAACAAAAAAGAAATGTAATAAATTCTAACAAAATGTAATTTATATTATTTTATTAGTTCGAAAACTTTCTTATTGGCGAGCCACAAAAATTGCACCTATTAAAGCAACTAAAAGAATTATTGAAATTAGTTCAAATGGAAGAAAAAAATCTGTTGATAAATGAATTCCAATTTGTTGACTAGTACTTATCAAATCTTGCTCTAAAATCTGATTGGGTCTTGTCGTCCAAATAATTCCGTGCCATGATGTCTCTAGAATAGTAGTTATTTGTGAAAGAAAGATACTGGTACAAACCATCAAAGTAATTCCATCCCCAACGGTCCAAACACGAAAATTTTGGTAATAGTCCGAACCATTCATAAACATCACAGCAAATATTATTAAAACATTTATAGCGCCCACGTAAATAAGTAGCTGTGAGGCAGCTACGAAATGGGAGTTTGATTAAAATATAGAATAAAGATACACAAACAAGAACTAGTCCCAATGAAAAAGCAGAAAAAATCGGATTCGTAAAGAATACTACTCCTAGACTTCCTAATATGAGACCTGATCCAAGAAAGATTAAAATAAAATCATGTAGCGATTCGGACAAATCCATTATATGTAAAATAAAAGATAAATAGAAATTTCATGACCTTATTGATATGACCAGGAAAAAACTTGTTAAATACGAAAATTATCTGTGCATAGAAATTCACCAAATCCTAAGATAAGATATGTGAATTGTTATTAGGTACAGTTGTTATAGAATCAATGGAATTTCATTCTTTTCTTTATGCCAAAGAGTCATTTCAAAAAAATAGAATATCTTTTTTTTTATTCTATATATAGAGAAATTCAATTATTTTTGTGAGAATTTTGAAATCATTTTATTTGAATTGTTCGAATTGTATAATCATCAATTACTGATACTGGTAAACGACCCAAAGCAATTAGATTATAATTCAATTCGTGGCGATCATAAGTTGAAAGTTCATATTCTTCGGTCATTGATAAACAATTTGTTGGACAATACTCAATACAGTTTACCACAAAATATACAGATTCCAAAATCAATACTGTAATTAAGCAACCGTTTTTTTCGAATATCAGTTTCTAGTTTCCAATCAACAATGGGTAGATCTATAGGACAGACACGAACACATACTTCACAAGCAATGCATTTATCAAATTCAAAATGTATTCGACCGCGAAAACGTTCTGATGAGATTATTTTTTCATAAGGATATTGAATAGTTACGGGTAACCTATTTGCATGAGATAAGGTAATCATGAGACCTTGACCAATATATCTAGCAGCTCGTATTATTTGTTCACTATAATTTATGAATTCAGTTACCATAAGGAACATTCGTGAATAGCTCTGAATATTTTTTTTCTTTCTCTTGTTTAAAACAAGTTCTGAATTTTGAAATATAGAAGGTCCACATTTTTTTTACAGTGAAAACAGTTGAGACGACGTTGTTAATAATAGATTACCAAGAGAAATGGGTAAAAGAAACTTCCACCCAAGATTTAATAATTGATCTATTCGTAGCCTAGGCAAAGTCCATCTTGTTGTGATAGAAACGAATATGAATAAATAAGTTTTAACTAGTGTAATAAAGATACCAATTATCGTTACAAAAACTCCGTATGTTTTATTTATTTGAAAAAAATTAGAAACGAAGATGTACGGAATAGAGAAATTTGAACCACCAAAATAAAGAACTGTTACAAATAAGGAAGAAACGAATAGGTTTAAATAGGAAGCAACATAAAATAAACCAAATTTGATACCGGAATATTCGGTTTGATAACCCGCTATTAGTTCTTCTTCCGCTTCTGGTAAATCAAAAGGTAATCTTTCACATTCTGCTAGGGAAGAGATTAGATAAACGAGGAAACCCATAGGTTGCCGCCACAAATTCCATCCCCAAAAACCATATTTGGATTGTGCATCAACTATATCAACTGTACTTAAACTGTTAGATAATCCTAGTCGGTGATGACATTACTGTTACCATCTCTATTACAGAACCGTACATGAGATTTTCATCTCATACGGCTCCTTTAAAGCCTTAAAAAAATATAGAACCCGGCCAATTATTTCTCCATTGATATATCCCTAAGATAGATAAGATTCTATTTTCTCGGACGGTTCTGAATTAGACCCATGGAATTCTGTCTGTTCTAAAAAAAATTTTTAAATGAATACACACTTATTTAAAAAATAAAAACATTTGCACATTTATTGAATTTCTTTAGATAAATAAAAAATACAAAAGGTACTTCTGAATTGATCTCATCCTTTAAAAAATTCAAAATTAAATTTGTTGAGTAATAACTTAATTTCATTTTTGCATAAAATACTCTTTTAAAATTATCAAGAACTCCACATCATTTTCGATTCCGAAAAATAATTAGATGTTCTTTTTTTAAATTATGATTATCTCCATAAATATGGAGTATATAAGACAAAAAAGAAAAAGGGATCACTTTTACCTCTTATCTTATTCCTTTTTGTGCAAGCAAAAGGGGACTTCAAAAAATTAAAGGATTATTTCGTTCCTGATAGTTATTTATTCAATCAATGGATGGAAGTATACTCTAGATCGGAATTGGGGGGAGTACTGCCTTATTTTTTCTACCAACTTCAGTCCCCATTAGTATTCTTTTTATATTATACATAAATTGGATAATTTAAAAAAGAAATATACGTTACTAATCTTTTGTGTATTTTGGTGTTTCTAGCCATCCATTAATTTTTTTATATTATATTAATGCCTTTTTTTAATTTTGTTAATATATGTATGCTAATTCATACAAATGATATTGAAAATTTGAAAAAGGTTGGTCTTTTGCGTCCGCTTCAAGACAGGATTACTAATCAACAAATCTTGGGAAAAACAACCACTTCTATACATAGAATATAATATATAGAATCTAATTCTAGAATTTCATTGATTTTTTCACCTTATTCTTATACATAGAAAATTAGACTCAATATTTTTACTGCAATTTGCAAATCATCATACTTTCTCTATAAGTAATAGAGTATTCTATAAATTATATTCAAAAAAAGCTGTTTTATTGCACTCATATAACTATCTGATTCAATATTTCAATCCAAATGCGAAAAGAATATATATATATTCTTTATAGATTCTTTTTGTACTTTTAAATATAAGGAGAGGCTTATAAGAAATAGTATCAAAAAATTTATGTCTCAACGAAGCACACATAGAGATATCGATAACACACATAGAGTTAATGGTATTTCATATCTAATTGATTGAGCAGCTGCTCGTAGACCACCCAAAAAGGAATATTTATTATTTGACCCATATCCTGACATAAGAAGTCCAATGGGGGCAATACTCGAAATAGCAATCCATAAAAAAACACCAATATTCAGATCAGATAAAACAAAGTTATAGCCAAAAGGAATTACTGAATAGCTTATTATAATGGATATGACTGAGATAGATGGGCACGAAACTAAATAAACGAATATCTCCTCTAGATGAATAAGATTCTCTTTAAAAAGTAATTTTGTTCCGTCTGCTAGAGCTTGAAGAACTCCAAAAGGACCGGTGTATTCAGGTCCAATACGCTGTTGTATCCCTGCAGATATTTCTCTTTCTAACCATACAATTGCTAGTACACTTATAGTAATTCCTAATATCAAAATAAAAATAGGCACAAATACCCAAAGAATTCCATATATCTCTTTCAAAAATTGCAATCTGAAAAAAAAATTGTATATCTTGTATTTCTGTTAAATCAATTATCATTTCAACGATCAACTTCTCCCATAATAATATCTATGCTACCTAGTATTGTCATAATATCGGCCAATTTCATTCTTTTAACTAATTGAGGAAGAATTTGCAAATTTATAAAACCGGGCGGATGAATTTTCCATCTCCAAGGAAAACCATTTTGATCCCCTATTAGAAAAATCCCTAATTCTCCCTTGGGGGCTTCAACTCTTACATAAAGTTCTTGTTTTGGCAATTCAAAACTCGGAGACGATTTTTTACTAATAAATCGATACTCAAACTCATTCCATTCTGGCTCTTTTTCTCTATCAAAGCAGCGGATTTCTAAATTTTCATATGGACCGCCGGGAAGTCCTTCCAAAGCCTGTTGAATAATTTTTATGGATTCTATCATTTCACCAATTCGAACTAAATAACGAGCTAATGAATCTCCTTCTTTTGCCATTGAACTTCCCAATGAAATTCTTCGTAACATTCATAATTATCCACTTTACGTAGATCCCATTGTATTCCGGAAGCCCGAAGCATCGGTCCTGATAAACCCCAATTAATAAACTTCTTTTACATCAACAACACCGACGCCCTCAACCCGTTCTAAAATAAATAGGATTTCGCGTAATAAGTTTTTGATATTCAGCAATACTTGTTAAAAATAATCGCAGAAATCATAACATTTATCTATCCAACCATAAGGTAGATCAGTCGCTACCCCTCCGATACGAAAAAAATTATGCATCATTCTCATACCTGTGGCAGCTTCAAATAGATCATATATTAATTCTCTTTCTCTGAAAATATAGAAAAAAGGTGTTTGTGCACCAATATCTGCCATAAAAGGTCCTAGCCATAGTAGGTGAGAAGCTATACGGCTTAACTCCAACATTATTACTCGGATATAGCTGGCTCTTTTAGGTACTTGAATATTTCCCAACTGTTCTGGTCCATTTACAGTTATTGCTTCTGTGAACATTGTAGCTAAATAGTCCCAACGTGTTACATAAGGCTGATATTGTATAATTGTTCGGTTTTCCGCTATTTTTTTCCATTCCTCTGTGTAAATAACCCACTATCGGTTCACAATCAATAACATCCTCACCATCTAGAGTAACAATAAGTCTAAGAACAACCGTGCATTGATGGGTGGTGAGGCCCCATATTGACTATCATGAAGTCCTTTCTTTTCGTTGAGATATTCATAGGTTTTTGCTCGATTTATTCTTTTATGAATCGCTTAAAAAAAAAGTTCATCCAAATTCAAGATCTAATAAATCGAATAATTGAAAATTACTCTTCTATTTAACGAATTTGTGACTGCCGAATATTAAACTGATTGATTAATTTTTTTATACCGTATTCCATCTTTCTTTGACAAATAAGACAGTAATCTTTGCCGTTTTCCCAAAATTTTACGTAAACCTGTTTGGGATGAGTAGTCTTTTCGGTGCAATTCAAAATGTGAAGTAAGTCTTCGTATTCTATTGGTAAATTTGAATATTTGAAATTCAACCAATCCCGGTTTTTTTCCTTTTTTTCTTGTGAAATAACAGGTATAAATGACTTTTTTACCATAAAAAATAAAAGTTTTTCCTTCTCCTCGATTTTTATAGATATTTTTATTGATCAGTAATTAGAATGACACTCATTTTTAATTTTTTGATAGAAATCCGAAATCTAATTTTTTTGATAACTGAAATCAATCCAATTGAAATAGAGAATTTAAATAGATATAGTATAAAGGAGACTAGTTTGATATATAAAAAAGAATTGTATACATTACATTAGATAAAAAAAGATAATTTTGTTAATGCTTTTTTTTATGTATACATCATTGAATTAAAATCAATGCCATACCAAAATACGTGTATTTGTTTAACCTATGTATCTATCTATAGATAGATACATATGCTAAATAGAAAACAAAATTAGATTAACGAATTTTCACACGCGGATACATATGTATCCTTACTATACTGAAACGGCTTCCATTATGGGTATTAAACCAATAACGATTTATACAAGCTAAATCTTCTAATCGATATTTTGGCCAAAGAAAAATTTGAAATTCATTAGTTTTTTTTTCTCTTTCTCATTTCTTTTTTTAGTCAAAACTTTAAAACAATTTTGGACTTTATTTTCATTATAAAATATTGTGTTTCTATGCATACTATTTATATTATTTGGATCTAAACAAATTCTAATTCTCAACTCTCTACGACGTCTAGCAGATAAAATGTTTTCAGGAACAAGTAAATTAAATTTCTCGTTTTCTTTGTTTTCTGTTATCTTTTGATCTTTTGTTCTTGTAATGTATTTATCAAAAAAATTTCTTATTAACATGAATTTTTTCTGAGTATTTTTTATAAATTTTGCGTTTATTCTTATGAAATAATGAAAAACCCATCATTTTATACTTAAAAAATTGTTTATTATTTTTTCTAGACAGGCGAACTGGTTCGATAACAAATAGTTCTTTTTTCCTAAATTTATTATTTTTCTTTTTCCTTAAGCCTGAAAGAGTTAAATTCGTCTGTTTTTGAATCATCATAATATCTAGACCTAGTTCTCCTCTTTGAATAGAGGCTATAGTAATTTTTCTTAAATTTGTCAATCTAATAAGGAGACAATATACTTTTACATTGTTAAATATTTTTTGACCTAAGAAATTTTTCCAGTTTAAATGGAAATTCAAAAAATTTCTTACTAAGAATTGAAGTTCTGCCTCCATATTGTTCTTGGGTTTTTTTTTCGATGTTCTAAAAACATCTATTTTTTTTTTTCTTTCTAGTAATATTCTTTTCACTAACATTTTTATTTCCTTTAGAATGTAAAAAAAGAGAATGTAAATAAAAGTAATTTTATTGGTATAATTTGCGAGTTACCCCTAAATGTATTATAAAATATCACAAATTTGGAAAAGAACCAAAATTCCGGATTGCATATGGAACGATTTAGTATTTTTCTATTGATTCCCGTCCAATCCAAATATTTTCTATCCGGATTTATAATAATAGTATCTTCTGCTATATAATTCTTGATAAAAATATTACTTATTCTATCAAATAAGTCTTTTTTATATGTATTGTAATTAGAAGAAATCATTGTGTTTTTATTTGATTGAAATAGGGATCTATATCGATAAATATATGAGTCTTTCTTATTTGCATAATTCATAAAATTATAGGATAAAAGATCGTATTTATAATTGTTTTCTAATTTTTTTTTTTAATGGGATTCCTTGTTGTTCTTTGTAAAGAATTAATGGGCTTTTTCCATATGAATCCCATTTGGTTAAATTTTTATTTGAGTTACACCACATTTAGTGATTCTATTTCTCCATTTTTGTGATACTAATTTTGACCAGCTACTGTTAGATAAGTTATATTGATAATAATTATTCTTTAACCAATTTGTCCATTGATTTAGTTCAGAATTGAGCAGGTTATTTTGTTTTCTTTTAGAATGAACTATTCCTTGTGCTCCAAAAAAGAATCCTTTATTTCATTTTTCAGAAAAAAAAAATTTTTATTATATTGAAAAAGAAGTCTTAACTTATATATGTTTATGTTAATAATTCGGGTTTGTAACAAATTTAAAAATACATATGGTTGTGACAAAAAGGAGACATCAAAATAATTATGTGAATTCGCATTCTTATTCTTATTATTAAAATATTTGTGTAATTTAAAAGAAAGGGAATTATACTTTGATTTGTTTTATAACTTCTTTCTGTATTTGGTTCATTATCGTAAAGCCATTTATTTAAAAATTTTTTTGTTGATTCAAGAAAAAGTTGTAGCTGGATTTTCGGAATACAAATGATATATAGAAAGATATCTATGTATATTTTTTTCATCAAAAATTGAAAAAAAGAATGTGATTTTTTAGTTAAGCTAATATTTCTTCTTTGAATATCTGCAAAATTTTTTTTCGAATTCTATCCTTTTACTATCATAAATTTTTTTCTTCGAATGAATATTTGTCTCGCGAATTCCAAGTCCTCTTTTCTTTTCTTCTTTTTTTCATTTTTTCTATTTTTTTAATAACTACTTTTCTCTTAGTATTGAGATCCTTTATAGATTTTTTTTTCAATGAAAAATTTGTCGACTTTATCGATTGAATTGAAATGGTTGCTTCAGAAATCATTGAATTATTCTTCCAAATTGTTGAATATTTTTTGTTTTCGCTCAATTCATCGAGTTTTGGGGGTTTCCTTTTAATAAAAAAATATTTTAAATTTAAAAATTCTTGTTTTTTTTTCGTGAGGAATACTATACTTTTTCTAATAATTTCAAGAATACTTTGGATGATCCCTTTTGCTTTTTCTATTACGATATTTAGAAACAGTTTGAATTTTTCACTTAAAACTTTTAGAACTAGAAAAGTGAAAAATTCAAATTTTTTTCTTTTTTTTTTTTAGTTCTTTTAAAATGGGGTCGAAAAAGGAAAGTGGATTTTTCGTGGAACTAGAAAAAGGCAATTCAACTTCCATCCCCCAAACTGTTAAAAAACAAAAGTTCTTTTTTTTCTTTGAATTTTTTTTGTTTTCATTACATCGTATTTTAGATTTATGCCAAGGTTTTAGACGAAAAGGAAATAATATTTTTATCTGAATCCCATCTGTTAGCCATTTTTGCGGAAACTCTCTTTCGGATAATTGAACGCCGTTATACGTGCATTTAATATATATTTCTCTCTTCCAATCCATATAATCTTCAGACCATTCTGGAATTTGAAAAAATAGTATACGAATTGTATTTTTAATTATTATAAATGAAGGTAATAGAATATATTCCTAATAAAGCATTGGGTTATTAATAAAACACCTCTTATTACTTGAGCAAATATAATGCTATCCCAGGCTTCTGCTATTTCTATACGTTTTCTTTCTGCATTTTCCTTTTTTGCTTCCTCCTCTTTTTTTTTCGGACTTTTTTTTGTTTTTTCCTCTATAGAACCTAAAATTTGAAATTCTGTCTTTTTACGAATCCAAATATTTAACATAAAAAATCTTTTCATTGATTTTAAACTATGAAAAGAAAAGAATATTGATTTTTCAATTTTATCCAAAAAAAGCGGCGAATGCACCCTTTTTTGAAAAAATTTCCAAGTAACTGTTTTCCGTCTTTGAGCACGGATAGATCCTTTGATTATGTCTCTTCGAAAATCCGATTGTTGGGAATAACGTCTTAAAGCCAATTCGTTTTTTTGTTCATTATTTTCAGTATCTCCACGATCACGATAAGTCTTGTATTTTTTAAAAAATTTATCTTTATTAGTCAAAATGACTACACGTTTGCCTTTTCTAGAACGAATTTGAGAATTATCTGCTTCAATTTTTCCACCTAGTTGTTCTAATTCGTCCATCAATTTGTATGACCACCGAGGTACTTTTTTACAGATTTCGTTTCTTTTAATAGACTTAGTGTTCTTTCGATTTACTTTTCTTTTTTCGTTCAAATCAGTTGTAATTGCATCAAATAATATTTTGATTATTTGTTTTTTTTCTGCGTCATAATTATAATTCATTTTTACTTGTTCAGGTTCTGTAAATAAATAAGGTACGTGCGAATTTAAGCTTGACACTAATGAAAATTGACTGATTAGATTAAAAAGAAATGTAGTTACTAATAATTTTTTATCAAATGTTTTTCTATTTTCCTCTAATTTTGGAGAATTACTATTATTCTTTTTAGAAATCTTTATTATAAGAAAGATATCTTGAATTTTATTTATAAAAATGTTATTTTTTTTGTAAGTTTTTTCATGTTGGATTGAGGTTGAAAAACCGTTTTTTATTTGTCCACGGAAGGGTCCGTTTAACAAAGATCTTTTCTTTTAGTTAAATATTTTTTTTTAGTTTCATCATCACAAAATCGAATTCTATTTTCGAATATATCGAGAGAAATCAATTTCTTATCTATCAGTTTTGTGCGATTTATAAATTCATTGCTCAATTTGTTTATTTTTTCTTCATTCCTATAGTACGAATCATTATACAAATCATCAGAGGAAATTTTCTTTTTTGTGAAGAAATCTATTTTTGTTTCCATCAGTTTTTCAAACTTGATAAATTTGTGGATACGTAAAAGATATTTTTTCTCTTCCATCACGTTGATATGTATGAAAAAAAAATTCTGAAATTTCATTTTTTACCATGTTTTCAAATTCATTATTTTTTATATATCGAAATGGACGCTTCCATCGTTTATAATTGAAAAGAATATTTATAAGAGGTTTTTGTAACATATCTTTATCTTTTTTTTTTCCTTTTTTAGAAATTTCATTGCTTTGTTTACTTTCTAATACTAATAGTTTTTTATTAAAAAAGGGGAGAGGTGTTCTTCCTAAATAATATAAACAGGTAACAAATAAGAAAAAAGCAAAGATTTTAAAACATATAATTTCTAAATTCTGACAGAATGTCTTTTTTGATTGAATACGGACATTAGATTTAATCCAATTATTTTGCTGTATGCAGATTAATAAAAATTCAATCCATGATTAATAAAAATTCAATCCATTTATAAAAAAAGTATGACCTATTATCCAACCAATAAAACTACTTGTTAAAAATAGCAATTTATTGTTACATCGAAACAAATAAATATTGATGAATCTCATGAATATGGAACTCGGTAAGAAAAGGGGGTTTTAAAAATTGAAAAAGAAGATTCTGAAAGAATCTTCTTTGAATACTAAAATTACGTATTGAATTTGGATTCTTGTATCCATAATTCAAAAAGTTTTTTTGACTATTGCCGAAGAACTGAAATAAAAGATAGGGTATAGCTATGACAGTTATTGTATGGGGGTCTACCCAATGCTAAATGCAAAGGCGCATAATAGATAGACATGAACATTATGAGCTGTCCCGTAATAAACCCAGTTGTTGCTTGCTATTCTTCTTCTCGGTTCCTTCTTCCACAAGTCTAGCTCGAAGAAGGAAGAGATAAGAGGGCCCTATGGAAAATGTGGTCATAAATCCATAATAGAGTCCGACCACAACTATCGAATTCATTATCTTCATGCATAAGAATACTAGATTCTCCAGTATAAAAGATTGAAAAAATCATCTCAAACCTCTCTTTTTCTTTTCTATTG
>NW_028197025.1:35000-40000 GCF_037176805.1 Vigna unguiculata | reverse complement strand
TGGCATCATATCCATAGTTAGCGTATTCATCATAGTTAGAAGCTCCAGCTCCATATCAAGGTCACGGTCGATATCGTCACTATCGTCACTATCATCAATATCGTCACTATCATCAATATCGTCACTATCATCAATATAGTCACTATTATCAATAAGAAAACCCTTAGGCTTGTTATCCAGGAACTTGTTCAGAAATACTGTAATGAAAGGAACATAGGAGTTTGTCGCTAGGTATTTGACCAAATAGGATCGTCCAGTTCCTATAGAACCTATCACTAAAATACCCCTACTAGGGGGAGGTAGGGCTAAGCGGAGCGAAAAGGGTTTTCCATGAGATGGGAAATGCAAACTATTAGCCCCCCACAAGGTGTGTGAATAAGTAATTGTCTGATAATTAGCAAGGAATATACGTCTTTCTACTAAACAGGATGTATTGAATTCATAAATCATTAGATACTTTTTTTGAATGTCAACTAAGTATCGTAAGTAAATTGCTCCCGGTTGTTCACTTATTTGATAACCAGAGTTATTCTTTGATAAAAGATCACTATGAGTAAGACTCAATAGAATTTGATCAATCCTTTTTTCTGTTGTTAAGGTAGAAAACTGAACCAAGAATTCTTTTTCTTTATCATCAATCGAATCAGTGTTCGAGACCCAGGATTCTATTTGATCATCAATCCAATCACCATTCACGTTTTTTATTTTTCTTATCAAGGAATAGATTGCTTTACTTGGATGACTTAGATGTCTCGTATTTCTCGAAAAAGCGATTCGATTGATGGGATTTGGTATAATACTTATGAGATCGATGAGATTCCAATATTTATTCTTAGAACGTATGGATTTGACCCCATAAGCGGGACCACCACCCCATAGCATGTTGCTACCAAAAGCAAAACTCCGTATTTCTTCTAGAGAATCTCCTAATTGTTCCAGAGCAACTAGAAAGATATTCTTTAACCAGAAAGAATTCAGTTCAGATGTAGGATACCTATCCAGAAGTTTTCGCAACTCAATCATGTATGATGGAATCATCAAAGATTTTACCTTTTCGAACTCTGTCTGTAACTCACTATAGACTCGAGAAACAAAGAGAAGATGTGTACGAACGAGATATCCAGCAACAAGGAGAAGGAAAAGGATTGAATAGAAGAACTCCTGAACATTTAGCGATCTCAGATGTGTCGATATCAATAGTAACTCATTATTTCGATGAGTCATTTCTTCGGACAGAAGAAGATTATGGAAACAATTACCCGGAATCTCACTTATCAGATTCCATTGTGGAAGACACAATGGAATCTGACGAATTCGCCATAATATATCTGACCCATGCATAATATCATGAAAAATGGATACAAATTTTTGGCTGCTACTTAGTATCGGCAATAGGTCTGAAAAAGTATCTAAAAATATGAAATTTAGATATTTGTACCCCGTCGAGGTAAGGAACCATGGTATATATGTTTGGAATAGATTCCATTTTGAGAGAGTTGAAAAAACACTATCTTGTTGAAAGGTTCTATACATCTGACCTTTCTCAAGGCATTTTTGTAGACAAGAACTCCGTTTTTTCCTTTTTTCGGATGGTAAATATTTCTCAGAACATGGAGTGTGAATCCAACCCATGTTTGAATTGAAATTGAGATACTGATACAAGTTCTTCCCTTCTGAATCAGGTATATTCATATCTGAAAGAGGTTGACAATAAGTTTTTTCAAAATGGACTATTTGTCCCTCTGTTAGAGGTGTTCCAGAAATGTCTGCGATCGAGTAAATAGCTCCACGAACGAATGGATCGTATCGAATTGGAAAATGGAAAGATTTGTAGAAGTTATACCCTTCGTCGCCACTTTGCGGAAAATCGTTAGGTATCAATATGTTAGATACCTGTAACTCGATTGGTGAAATAGTATCTCTCTTCAAAAAAGCATGTTTTTTTTGACCATCGCAAAAAGAAAAGATTTTGTTGCGAATGAACAAGATTTTGAGGAATTGTCCATACGTAAAATCATAATTATTGATACGGGCCTTTTCCACATAAAAAGGGAATCTTTTGTTACAATAGAAGCAGAAGTGATATTGATTATTCAAGAATCGAAGTCGATTTGCTTTATAAAAATAGTATATCAATGAACTTCTATGAAATGGTTTCACGGGATTCAGCCAATTGTCTGGATCGTGGGATATCATTGAGAAATAGGAATCTGTGTTATCAAAAGATTTCCTGCGATTCTTTCTAGTATGGAATGAGTCAATCATCCACTTTGGTATCTTATTGAACAAAAATGGTGATATTGTTCCTCCATTGATCAAGAATTTCGATTTTTGGGAAGTATCTTGGTCATCCAATAATAAGGGTTTCCTTTTTTTCAAATGAAAGATTTGAAGACCTATTGATTCTAATAACTGATTACAGAGTGGATCATTCGGACCTTTCAATTCATAGATGTGGATCTCGGACCTATGAATGGGGATACCCCCAAAACTCACAAATAAAAAAGAAGGAAGTGAGTTAGACAAAAAGAGAAGAAACTTGGGCAAAAAAAGAAGTAACTTGGACAAAAATAAACAAAGTGACTTAGACAAATCTTTTTTGTCGATAACCTCAGACCAATCAATCGAATATTGATTAATATGTAATCGATCGAACACTACTTGAAAACGGCTATTCTGCTCAGAAATGAAATAGTCCAAATGTTCCTGGAAATTCTTGCTCCCATTGGACCATTTGTATCTATATACATTAGGATCCCAATTCATAGATCTCTCCGTTCGAGAAATCAAAATAAGAGGATCGAACCACTTCTTCTGACTCTTTTTCAAATTTGATAAATGTTGGTTGATCGTGTATTTCATTCTAGTTCGATGATTCAGAGTATCATTTCCTATTTGATACCTTTGAATTCCATATTCGAAGTTGCAATTGAATCGATTCAATACATTTCTTATGTAACCATGGGTGCTATATTGGATTTGAATCAGATTTCGGATCAATCTATATTGATTGACTGCCTCCATTATGTTGTTGCTAGCAAATACAACTATTTTAGGTTTTGGATCTTCCACATTATTTCCGCAAGAGGTCTGGACCCATTTTTTTATGATCCTTCGATAAAAAGATTCATTCTCTTCATAAAAAAGAGGAGGTAGAACCAATAAAGAGTGCTTTTTCGATTCATCCCTGGAGTTCAATAACTCATTCAAGAAATGTTTTTGATCCAATCCGGAGGAATCCATAGAAAAATCAAATTCCTTATGATACACCAGATCCGGCTCGGTTATTGATAGAGTGAATAGATCTGCCATTTCTTGAAATATATCTTCTGATTCAAAATCGTGGTGTAACGTGTATCTCCCCCTGTTCCGGTCATGGAATAGATGAAATAAACCCCAAAATGGATTTTTGTTCAAGAATGAAATCTTATTGGAACTGTCCAGTTCACCCTTTGGAACCATATCACATCCTCGATAGGATGAAATAGGATGAATTGAGACGGTATTTTGTAAGTACATAATTATCTTGAATAAATTCACTATTTCTTTCTTTTCCGATCGCCTGGAAAAAGCAAGATGTTTCTTTTGTTCTTTTTTCAACAATTTCTGATCTCTAGTAGACCTATCAGTAGGATTCGAACCCAGATGAAGTTCTGACCATCTGTCAGAGAAAAAAGAACGAGTGGCTCTTGCAGGATTCCCAAAAAATTCTTCGATTTCTTCCGGAAGCAGATGATTATTCATCTGCTTCTCACGTTCCATGAATAGTCGGCACATTGAGGAATATCCAGAAAGGATTTTAAGGAATCGCTCTGATTCTATCTCTGTTCGTTCCGTTTGAAGAAAGGAAGGATCCCAACAAAGAATCGATCTTTCTTTTAGTTGTTGAATCTCTCTTTGATTGATCAATGTGTGATATTTCGAATCCTCATTCCTAATGGAATCGAAAGAATCCTTGGATTGATCAGAAGATCCTTTCAATTGGCTAGAATCCGTTACTTGAATGAAACTAGATCTCGTGGAATCATATTGAAGATTTGATGATACATTCCGTACCTTGCTAAAAAACCGATCCTTGTTTCCCAACCACACATTGTCTAACCAAATCCAATTCTCTCGTGACATGTTCCTCAAAAAATCCGATTCGTGCGGACTCTTCCCCCAACTAACGAAGAGATCTTGACGGAATTGCCACATATGAAATTGAGCACAATTTTGCAAAGAAATAGCCCGCTTGTTTCTCAAGAAGAGATGCGAAACATGCTCAATATCATTTGATTGAATAATTGACCCAGTCCCTTGTTGTTTGAAGAAACCCTCCACTTCCTTTGGTATTTTTTCACGAAAAGCAAACATGAGATAATAAATCCAGTCTTTCACTAAGATTTCGAATAGCTGTCCCGAATTCAAGTTGATTATGTTTCGCCTCTTTCTCGGGGAAAGACGATCAAAAAATTCCCAATCATGGTCCTTACGGATCGGATCATCCATATAATATACAAAAAGGAACTCCAGATATTTGATATCTTTCTCTTTGAATGAGATCTCAATTCCAGCGATGGTTTCATTAGATATCTTACAACTAGAATCGCTCTTTTTTCCTATCCAGTTCCTCCACCACCGCGAATCCCAGTTAAATTCAGGCATGATATACTTTTTAGTTATTGGGAGAACCCGAGTACTCTCTTTCGGATCCAGGAAAGAACTCTCAGAGATCTTTTTTCCTTTTGGAAGATACAGGAGCGGAACAATCAACCTATTGATATTGGAAGACTCAGATGATTCTTCCAATGTATCATTTTTGGGTCCAATGGAATTCATAGGTATAGGAAGAAGCCTTGTCAAATAGGGATTTTTTCTTTCGACCATTTTTCGATTGTTAATACGATATATAAGGACCGCTACTACAAAGAGTACTACATACTTGATCGTGAAATATCGATTGCTTGTTGAACCCTGTGAATTGCGTGAAAGTAGGATACTCCAAATTCGGGAGTCCA
>NW_028197025.1:0-32500 GCF_037176805.1 Vigna unguiculata | reverse complement strand
TAGAAAAAGGAAGAAATATAGTGATAATTTGATTCTTCGTCGTCGTACTAAATAGTAGAGAAAATAGAAATTGTTTCTTCGTCTTTACAAGAAAAAGGAGTAATTAACTGTGACGCGTTCACTAAAAAAAAATCCTTTTGTAGCGAATCATTTATTAAGAAAAATAAAGAAGCTTAACACAAAAGCGGAAAAAGATATAATATTAACTTGGTCCAGAGCATCTACCATTATACCTACAATGATTGGCCATACCATTGCTATCCATAATGGAAAAGAACATTTACCTATTTATATAACAGATCGTATGGTAGGCCATAAATTAGGAGAATTTTCACCTACTCTAAACTTCCGAGGACATGCGAAAAATGATAATAGATCTCGTCGTTAACGTTAATTTGAACATCCATTTTTAAATAGTAATGCATAAAGAAATATTACAAAATTGAATTCTTAGTAAAATGAAGTTCAACTCATTTCTTTTAGAATTCATTAAATGAATTCAATAATTCATAATAATAATAAAATTCTTTTTTAATGAAGAATTCAATCAATTCAATATTTTATTGATTTGTCAAAATAGACTCTTATGATAAAGAAGAACCTCTATACAGAAGCCTTGTCTTTTGGTCAAATCAAAAAAAAAGGTTCATGTCTATTTTATTTACAACACACAGTACAAATAGTAATTGATGTGATTTGTACATAAATAAAACATTATGATACTTGAATTTCTATTTGAATTTTCTATTTGCTTTAGTTGAATATCTTCTTTTATTCGATTTTTTGAATTGTTTATTTTACAATAGTCGATGATAGTCACAATAGAAATTTCAACGAACTTAGTCAATGAGCTATAATGAGTTATAAAGATCTATCTATAGATAAAAAATACACAAATAAGAAATATCATTTTATGTAATTTTATGTACAGTAGTGGGGAATTATGGGACAAAAAATAAATCCGCTTGGTTTCAGACTTGGTACAACTCAAAGTCATGATTCTATTTGGTTTGCACAACCAACAAAATATTCTGAGAATATACAAGAAGATAAAAAAATACGAGATTGGATAAAAAATTTTATACAAAAAAATAGAAGAATATCCTCGGGTGTCGAGGGAATTGGAGAGATAAAGATTCAAAAAAGAATCGATCTGATTCAAGTCATAATATATATGGGATTTCCAAAGTTATTAATAGAGGGTAAGCCTCAAAAAATCGAAGAATTACAGACGAATATGCACAAAAAACTGAATTGTGTGAATAGAAAACTAAACATTGCTATTGTAAAAGTTACAAATGCTTATAAACACCCTAATATTCTTGCAGAATTTATAGCTGGACAATTAAAGAATAGAGTTTCATTTCGTAAAGCAATGAAAAAAGCTATTGAATTAACTGAACAAGCAGGTACAAAAGGAGTTCAAGTACAGATTGCAGGACGTATTGATGGAAAAGAAATTGCACGTGTCGAATGGATCAGAGAAGGTAGGGTTCCTCTCCAAACCATTCGAGCTAAAATTGAATATTGTTGTTATACAGTTCGAACTATTTATGGAGTTTTAGGGATAAAAGTTTGGATATTTTCGAAATAAAGAAAAATATGTCCTTCTTTCTATTCAATAATTCAATGTCCTATTTTGATTTTTATAAAACAAAAAAGAAAAAATTACTCGATTTTGATTCTCAAAAATTTATCTATTTTATAAGATTGAATCGACTAAAAAAAGAAATTAATCATTTTATAGAGGATTGCCATGCTTAGTGTGTGACTCGTTAGTTTTTTAGAATGATTAAAAAAAAAAAAGAAACCGGTTAATAGTATCAATTCATTTAAAAAGAACTAATAACCAACACATCACTTCGGATTATCTAGATCTAAAGAATTAGTCAAAAGAAAAAAAATTTAATAAAAAAAGAATATAGCAACTGAAAAATTGTGAAAGATAAAAGAAAAAAAAGATTATTTAGTTGTAAAGCAATAAAAATATATAGATAAAAGAAAAGGTGAAAGAAAGAGATTAAAATATATCAATGATATAGAATTCGAATATGTAAAGGTCTATGGGTCATCTCAGAAAAGATAGTGTATTAAAGCATCCTTAAAAATAAAAAAGAATAATATATATATTTTTTTTTTATTTTTAATGTCAATAAATTAAGAGCTCTGAATCAAGAAAAACTGATAATATTGATTCACGAAAAAAGAAATGAATATTCTATTCTAAAAAAATTTTATTAATTTTTAGCTATGAGAAAGGCTCCATTGTCGAATTAAAACCTAACCATTAATCGAGAGGCGATGGGAACGACGAAACCTGCAAATACTTAAGACTTAAGATTTTATTAAAAAAATCTTAAAGAAAACAAATCTTAATGATTTCTTAGGTGGGATGGCGGAAGAAACCTAAAAACAATCCATTTTTTAGGAGTTGTACCCTACATTAACATCTGAATTTCATTACATCTGAATTTGAGAATAAAAGAGTAAATATTCGCCCGCGAGAATTTTTCTTTTATTGAATTTTTTTATATTTTTGCCAATTCTAAGAATCGATATTGAAAACAAGATCTAAAAATTTCGAAGATTGTATGAAATCTCAAAAAATACCGAGATTTCGTTATTTACTAAACATATGACTATTTCTATTATTTTATCGATTAGATAGAATCTATATCCATATAGATATAGATATTTGAATTACTTCATTCGCGAGGAGCCGTATGAGGTGAAAATCTCATGTACGGTTCTGTAATAAAGATGGAATTGAAAAACAACCATCAATTATAACCCCCAAAGAACCAGATTTCGTAAACAACATAGAGGAAGAATGAAGGGAATATCCTATCGAGGTAATAATATTTGCTTCGGAAGATATGCTCTTCAGGCACTTGAGCCAGCTTGGATAACATCTAGACAAATAGAAGCGGGACGGCGGGCAATGTCAAGAAATGTTCGCCGAGGTGGACAAATATGGGTACGTATTTTTCCAGACAAACCGGTTACAGTAAGACCTACTGAAACACGTATGGGTTCAGGAAAAGGATTTCCCGAATATTGGGTAGCTGTTGTTAAACCTGGGAAAATACTTTATGAAATGGGTGGAGTACCAGAAAATATAGCAAGAAAGGCTATTTCAATAGCATCATCCAAAATGCCGATACGAACTCAATTCATTATTTCAGGATAATAAAAGAGAACCAAAGAAAATAGGTCTTTAGAATGAAAAGAAAAAAGGCAATAATAGGTTCCTTTTTTTTTGAACACAAAATATTTTTACTTCCTTTTTTAGATTGAAATAATAAAAAAATGATATGATTCAACCTCAAACTCATTTGAATGTAGCGGATAACAGCGGAGCACGTGAACTGATGTGTATTCGAATCCTAGGAGCTAGTAATCGACGATATGCTTATATTGGCGACATTGTTGTTGCTGTAATCAAACAAGCAGTACCAAATACGAACTTAGAAAAATCTGAAGTGATCAGAGCTGTAATTGTACGTACTTGTAAACAACTAAAACGTAGCAACGGTATAATAATTCAGTATGATGATAATGCTGCAGTTATAATTGATCAAGAAGGAAATCCAAAAGGAACTCGAATCTTTTGCGCAATCGCCCGGGAATTGAGACAGTTAAATTTCACTAAAATAGTTTCATTAGCACCTGAGGTATTATAAGAGGAAACCACGATATGGATATATTCTTTTTTTGTGAAATAGATAAATGTATCTATTTTATCTCAAAAATATATCTTTTGTAATAATTATTATTTTGAAGAATTCGTACTTATAAGTTTTAGAAGTAGCCATTTTTCTTTATTTCAGATTTATACTTGAAAACCTAAACAATATCTATATCTATCTATATATAGATATGGGCGAACGACGGGAATTGAACCCGCGCATGGTGGATTCACAATCCACTGCCTTGATCCACTTGGCTACATCCGCCCTTATAGTAAAAATGATCTATATCTCAAATTCTACCTTTTCATTATCCTTTTTTTTCTAACAAAGGAAAAAAAAAAAGATAAGGAATCATTAAATCAATCAAAAACGTATGTATAAATCTATAGAAATCTAAAAAAAAGATTACTAATCCAATATCCAATATAAAGGAGCAATATTAACAAAGTTGATATTGCTCCTTTATTTTTAAACAAAAACTCGTCTACTTTAAATTAAGATCAAAATTTTATCCATTAACAGATGGAGCTTCCATCGCAGCTAGATCTAGAGGGAAATTATGAGCATTACGTTCATGCATTACTTCCATACCAAGGTTAGCTCGGTTAATAATATCAGCCCAGGTATTTATTACACGACCTTGACTATCAACTACGGATTGGTTGAAATTAAAACCATTTAAGTTGAAAGCCATAGTGCTGATACCTAAAGCGGTAAACCAAATACCTACTACAGGCCAAGCAGCTAGGAAGAAATGTAAAGAACGAGAATTGTTGAAACTTGCATATTGGAAGATTAATCGGCCAAAATAACCATGAGCAGCTACAATATTATAAGTTTCTTCCTCTTGACCAAATCTGTAACCTTCATTAGCGGATTCATTTTCTGTGGTTTCCCTGATCAAACTAGAAGTTACCAAGGAACCATGCATAGCACTGAATAGGGAGCCGCCGAATACACCAGCTACACCTAACATGTGAAATGGATGCATAAGAATATTATGCTCAGCCTGAAATACAATCATAAAATTGAAAGTACCTGAAATTCCTAGAGGCATACCATCCGAAAAGCTTCCTTGACCAATAGGATAGATCAAGAAAACAGCAGTAGCGGCTGCAACAGGAGCTGAATATGCAACAGCAATCCAAGGACGCATACCCAGACGAAAACTAAGTTCCCACTCACGACCCATGTAGCAAGCTACACCAAGTAAGAAGTGTAGAACAATTAGTTCATAAGGACCGCCGTTGTATAACCACTCATCAACAGAAGCTGCTTCCCAGATCGGATAAAAATGCAAACCTATAGCCGCAGAAGTAGGAATAATCGCACCAGAAATGATATTGTTTCCATAAAGTAGAGATCCAGAAACAGGCTCACGAATACCATCAATATCTACTGGAGGGGCAGCGATAAAAGCGATAATAAATACAGAAGTTGCAGTCAATAAAGTAGGAATCATCAAAACACCAAACCATCCAATGTAAAGACGATTTTCGGTGCTGGTTATCCAATTACAGAAGCGACCCCATAGGCTTTCGCTCTCGCGTCTCTCTAAAATTGCAGTCATGGTAAAATCTTGGTTCATTTAATCATTAGGGACTCCCAAGCACAAAAATTCTCTATAATGCGAGAATTTGAGGACTTGTTATTCAACAGTATAACATGACTTATATACCAGTGTCAACCAATACTAATATCCATAGTATGTTCTTATTCATTAGTATGTTCTTATTCATTTCGGTTTATCCGAATTTACCTTGTTTATCCCATTTCATTGATTCATAAAAAAAGTTTATTTTCTATATATCATTCTATTTATAGAAATAGAGAATAGAAATATAGATATAATACAACATCGATCTACAAAAATGAGTTGCCCGGGACTTGAACCCGGAACTAGTCGGATGAAGTAGATAATTTATTCTTGAATAAAATTCAACAATAGAATAAAACAAGAAAAAATCCCTCCCCAAGCCGTGTTTGCAGTTTTCATTGCACACGGCTTTCCCTATGTATACATCTAAACCTTAATTACTTGCCTAGCAAAAGACTCTAAGAAAGTGAAATATAATATTTAATTCATTAACCCCGAATCTTGACTCTGACTACATGAGCATTTCAAAATCCTATATATAGATATAGAAGACTAAAAAAAATGATTTTTTTATCCTCATTGAATAAAAAGAAGGAAGTTCGTTTTATCAATTTACACCGATTTAAAAAATAACATAACCTATTTTCAATTATAAATAATTGACGAAATCGTTTCTTAAAAGAATATCCAAATACCAAATACGACCTCTATAAAACCTACGCAAAGTAAAAGAAGTTCTTGGAAAAATCAAAGAAAAAAGATCTTCTTCTGTAAAAAATTCTTGCAATAATTTTTCTGAACTTAATTTTTTCAAATAAATGCGCACAGTACTTTTATGCTTACGAGCCAAAGTTTTTATACAAGAAAACCGAAGTATATATTTTATTTGATAGAAACTCTTTTTTTTTGCAGATCCATTGTAATAATGAGAAAAATTTCTGCATATGCGCAAAAACCGGTCAATAATATCAAAATCAGATAAATTGGCCCAAACCGGCTTACTAATAGGATGACCCATTACATTACAAAATTTTGTTTTAGCCAATGATCTCATTAGAGGAATAATGGGAACTATTGTATCAAGTTTTTTTATAACAATTTTAATAAGAAATGAATTTTGCAACATTTGACTTCGTACTACTGAAAGATTTAGTGGAATACTTAAAAAATAGCCTAAAAAGTGAAATGAATACTGAGATAATTCGTTTATATAGATCGTTTCTAGTCCAGCCCAAATATCAAAATGACATTGCCATAAATATATAAAATAGTATTTCCATTTATTTATCAAAAAAGGAGTATTCTTTAAAACCAGAATTGATTTTCCTTGATATCTAACATAATGGATGAAAGTATCCTTAAAGAAGAAGAAAGTATATGAACAATTCTTAGTAGATACTTCTACAAGATGTTTTATTTTTTCATAGAAAAAAATTCGCTCAAAAAAAACGCGAAAATGTTTTAACTGTAACTGAGAGGATTTGTTACGTAGAAAAAGAAAGATAGATTCATATTCCCATACATATAAATTATATAGGAACAAGAAAATTCTTCGATTCCTTTTTGAAAAAAAAGTAAAAATCCATTTTTTTGGAGGAAAAAGACTATTCCAATTATAATAGTAATAAAAAAACAACCTTATTAAATGAAAGAAAGAGACATCTTTTATCGAATATCGCAGGATTTGAACCAAGATTTCCAGATGGATAGGATAGGGTATTCGTATATCTGACTTATGATTTAAATATATCAGTTGATCTTCGAAAAAGGGAAAGATCGAATGAATTGATTGAAAATTTTTATAAGATTTTACGATTTCTAATCCCCTTAAGGAAGAGCTAAATAATTGTAGAGAAAATAGAATCTCCACGACGATACCAAAACCTTCTAATATTATTTGAGAAAAAAAATGATAATTATAACCCACAAAAGTATTTTTTTTAGAATCATTAACAAAAAGAATGAAATGAGTCTGTTGATACATTCGAGTACTTAAACGTTTTACAATTAGTAAACTAAATTTATTGTTATAATCGACATTTTCTATAAAAAAGGACTCATGAGCATAAGCTAGTCCATAAATAGATTCCCGAAAAAAAAGTGGGTATAGGATGTCCTGGTATCGAGATCTACGGAGTTCTAAATATGCTTGATATTGCTCCATTAAAAAAAAAAAAGTCTATTTGGTCAAACAAAGAATCAGAGATTCATTGGATTATCAAATGATACATAGTGCGATATGGTCAAAACAGAAAATTATAGGTATAAATATATACCTAGAGAAGTAAAACCCATTAACGGACTCTCTCTAATCGATTTTTTGCCTAATTTTTGTTCTAGGATAACGAGCTAATTAAGAATCCTTTATTTTTTTTTTACCTAATCGCTCTTTTGATTTTGGAAAAAATATCTTTATCAATATACTCTTTCTTTTACACATTTATCGCTACCCCAAAATACCAAAAGATAATGGAAAATAGCTATATAGTTAGGACTCATAACAAAAATAAACCATTCACCAGAAAAGCTTTTCCCACATCAAGCACTAACCTATTTTTAACGTACAATTAGATGGGGTAATGATCCAAATAAAAAATAAATGAAAGCTCGATGCTTTTTGTTTCCCTATTAGAATTAGAACCACCAAGTTCTATCCCTTTATTAATCAAACCCAACGGAATTTTTTTTGTTACGAGCCAAAAATTCAAACAAAAATTTGAGCTGGATCCTAAAAGAATGAAATATTTTTAGAATTCTTCATTGATACGACATGCTACTTTTTCCAGTCATTCCTTTCTGGATCAGTCGTGGTTTTACAAGCTCTACCGATAGTATCGACGAACCCATTGCTTCATAGAAATGCGTAAAAAATAGAGTCGCTCTTAAAAGCCGAGTACTCTACCATTGAGTTAGCAACCCCATTACAATTTAAAAAATAAGGTGGATATTTATACCCAATCGCAATCAAAAAAATAAAATTACAAAATTGAATTGTCTAAAAAACTAAAAAAAGATATACCACCTATTTAAATACTATGTTCTTGAAATACTATGTTAGAGTTATCCATTATTATTATATATATAAGACTATATATATATTGGTATATATAGATCTAATATTTTCGTATATATATTCGTGTTTACCTTTCAATTCACTTACTTATTCATTAACAAAGTTTTTCTTGTTTGTCTCGCAGAAAGAAAACCAATGAACCTACCATTTGATGAAGTAATAACGCCTATTTAACGTAAGTAAGGTGATCAATTTATTCACGATCGGATTATATTTATTTGATACAGTGTTGTCAATATTAGTATTGAAAAAAAAATACAATCGAATAAATACAATCGAATTAATAAGATTTTCAATCTTATTAATTCGATTATTAGTATTATGTTAGAATTACTTATAAGAAAAATTATTTAAATATATATATATCTTTTTTTATTCTAAAATGATATTCTAAACTAAAAAAACGTATAAAATTATAGAAATATAGAAATCAATAGGAAAATACAAATTTCATATAGAAATGGAACAACTTCCCTATTATGTGAAATTCACATCGAAAAAGGCAATAGCCAGTTTCCCTTATAAATTGTAATCACTTTTTTCGTAAAATATCGTCTACTTACTATGCTTCTATTCCAATACGAAAGATAGAAATCTGTTTAATAATTAAGTATCTTTGTATTCGGCTCAATCCTTCTTTTAGGAAAAGATTGTGCCGAGTTTAATTGCAATTAATCCAAAGTATCCATTGCTTCGAATTCAAATAGTATCCATTGCTTCGAATTCAAATTTGATCTCCTTCCATACTTCGCAAGCAGCAGCTAATTCAGGACTCCATTTGCTAGCCTCACGGATAATTTCATTACCTTCACGAGCAAGATCACGTCCTTCATTTCGAGCCTTCACACAGGCTTCAAGAGCTACTCGATTAGCTACAGCACCTGGTGCATTTCCCCAAGGGTGTCCTAAAGTTCCTCCGCCAAATTGAAGTACGGAATCATCTCCAAAGATTTCGGTCAGAGCAGGCATATGCCAAACGTGAATACCTCCCGAAGCAACAGGCAGAACACCTGGTAGAGAAACCCAATCCTGAGTGAAATAAATACCACGACTTCGATCTTTTTCAACAAAATCATCACGCAGTAAGTCAACAAAACCTAAAGTGATATCTCTTTCCCCTTCAAGTTTACCTACTACGGTACCGGAGTGAACATGATCTCCACCAGACAAACGTAATGCTTTAGCTAATACACGAAAGTGCATACCATGATTCTTTTGTCTGTCGATAACTGCATGCATTGCACGATGTATATGAAGAAGTAGACCATTATCTCGGCAATAATGAGCCAAGCTAGTATTTGCAGTGAATCCCCCTGTTAAATAATCATGCATTACGATAGGAACGCCTAATTCTCTGGCAAATACAGCTCTTTTCATCATTTCTTCGCATGTACCCGCAGTTGCATTCAAGTAATGCCCTTTGATTTCACCTGTTTCAGCCTGTGATTTAAAAATCGCTTCAGCACAAAATAAGAAACGGTCTCTCCAACGCATAAATGGTTGGGAATTCACATTTTCATCATCTTTGGTAAAATCAAGTCCCCCACGAAGACATTCATAAACAGCTCTACCATAATTCTTAGCGGATAACCCCAATTTAGGTTTAATAGTACATCCTAATAGGGGACGACCATACTTGTTCAATTTATCTCTCTCAACTTGGATGCCGTGAGGCGGACCTTGGAAAGTTTTAATATAAGCGGTTGGGATTCGCAAATCCTCCAGACGTAGAGCACGCAGTGCCTTGAACCCAAATACATTACCGACAATAGAAGTAAACATGTTAGTAACAGAACCTTCTTCAAAAAGGTCTAAAGGATAAGCTACGTAAGCAATATATTGATTTTCTTCCCCAGCAACAGGTTCGATGTGATAGCATCGTCCTTTGTAACGATCAAGACTGGTAAGCCCATCGGTCCACACAGTTGTCCATGTACCAGTAGAAGATTCGGCGGCTACCGCAGCACCTGCTTCTTCAGGTGGAACTCCAGGTTGAGGAGTTACTCGAAATGCTGCCAAGATATCAGTATCTTTGGTTTCATACTCAGGAGTATAATAATTCAATTTATAATCTTTAACACCAGCTTTGAACCCAACACTTGCTTTAGTCTCTGTTTGTGGTGACATAAATCCCTCCCTACAACTCTTGAATTAAGAATTCTTGAAACAATAAGGTCTACTCGATATGACTTAGGAGTTAATGAAATCTTTTACAAAAATCAACTACTATTATCAATTAATCCCAAAGGTTCGTTATGTTATTATTAAATTAAACGATGGTATTTGATTTGTCAAATACATCATTATTGTATACTCTTTTCTATGTATGGCGCAACCCAATCTTTTTTTTTTTTCAATTTGATCTTATTTTTTAATTTTGAAATCGAAAGATCTAATCTAAATAATAATAATAATTTATTCTTAATCTTGACAGTGATATATGTTGTCTATGTAAATCCTAGATGTAAAAATAGGCAGCTTTCTCCCCGGAAAATAAAAAAAGAGGTCAAAAAATAGGGAAACAGAGGGTAAGTCTAAAAAATTGTCTACTGAGGAAATACGAAAGCCAATGATAAAAAAAATGAATTCTAAATTAAGGTACAGGTTCGAATTCCATACAGAATATAGATGATATTTTCTAGAATGATAGAAAAAAAGAAAAGACTTTCGAAAGATTTTATCCAATTGAAATTTTCAAAATAACTGCAGTAAGCTTAAGAATTCAATAATTGAATTTGAATAAGTAAGTAAACAGTTAAAGAGGATTGATGGAATAGTACCAAAAAAATGGAGTACTAACTCCCATTTCTTATTTCTTTTTGAATTAACCGATCAACTTGCTTTCTTATCGAACATTTCTTTTTGATTTAAAAACTTTTTCGGAAAAAAAAATTGGCTTTTGATATGCGAATAAATCCTCCTACTTCCGGTCCTGAAGTTTCTTCGATTGAAAAAAAAAATCTGGGACATATTGACCAAATAATTGGTCCGGTACTAGATGTAGCCTTTCCCCCGGGGAAGATGCCTAATATTTACAATGCTCTGGTAGTTAAGGGTCGAGATACTGTTGGTCAACAAATTAATGTGACTTGTGAAGTACAACAATTATTAGGAAATAATCGAGTTAGGGCTGTAGCTATGAGTGCTACAGATGGTCTAATGAGAGGAATGCAAGTTATTGACACAGGAACTCCCCTAAGTGTTCCAGTAGGCGGAGCAACTCTAGGACGAATTTTCAACGTGCTTGGAGAGCCGATTGATAATTTAGGTCCTGTAGATACTCGTACAACATCTCCCATTCATAGATCTGCGCCTACCTTTATACAATTAGATACAAAATTATCTATTTTTGAAACAGGAATAAAAGTAGTAGATCTTTTAGCTCCTTATCGTCGTGGAGGAAAAATAGGACTTTTCGGTGGAGCTGGAGTGGGTAAAACAGTACTTATTATGGAATTGATCAATAACATTGCCAAAGCTCATGGAGGTGTATCTGTATTTGGCGGAGTAGGTGAGCGTACTCGCGAGGGAAATGATCTTTATATGGAAATGAAAGAATCTGGAGTAATTAATGAACAAAATATTGCAGAATCCAAAGTAGCTTTAGTATATGGTCAAATGAATGAACCACCCGGAGCTCGTATGAGAGTTGGTTTAACTGCCCTAACTATGGCGGAATATTTTCGAGATGTCAATGAGCAAGATGTACTTCTATTTATCGACAATATCTTCCGCTTCGTTCAAGCAGGATCTGAAGTATCTGCCTTATTGGGTCGAATGCCCTCTGCTGTGGGTTATCAACCCACTCTTAGTACTGAAATGGGTTCTTTACAAGAAAGAATCACTTCTACCAAAGAAGGGTCCATAACTTCTATTCAAGCAGTTTATGTACCTGCCGACGATTTAACTGACCCTGCTCCTGCTACGACATTTGCACATTTAGATGCTACTACTGTACTATCAAGAGGATTAGCCGCCAAAGGTATCTATCCAGCAGTAGATCCTTTAGATTCAACCTCAACTATGCTCCAACCTCGAATCGTTGGTGAAGAACATTATGAGACTGCGCAACGAGTTAAACAAACTTTACAACGTTACAAAGAACTTCAAGACATTATAGCTATCCTTGGCTTGGACGAATTATCCGAAGAAGATCGCTTAACCGTAGCAAGAGCACGAAAAATTGAGCGTTTCTTATCACAACCTTTTTTCGTAGCAGAAGTTTTTACCGGTTCGGCTGGAAAATATGTTGGTCTAGTAGAAACAATTAGAGGGTTTAATTTGATTCTTTCTGGAGAATTAGACGGTCTTCCTGAACAAGCCTTTTATTTGGTAGGTAATATCGATGAAGCTACTGCGAAGGCTACGAACTTAGAAACGGAGAGCAATTTGAAGAAATGACTTTAAATCTTTGTGTATTGACCCCCAATCGAATTGTTTGGGATTCAGAAGTGAAGGAAATCATTTTACCTACTAATAGCGGACAAATTGGAGTATTACCTAATCATGCGCCTATTGCCTCAGCTGTCGATATAGGTATTTTGAGAATACGTCTTAAAGACCAATGGTTAACAATGGCTCTGATGGGGGGGTTTGCTAGAATAAATAATAATGAGATAACTGTTTTAGTAAATGATGCGGAAAAGGGTAGTGACATTGATCCACAAGAAGCACAGCAAACTCTTGAAATAGCAGAAACTAATTTGAATAAGGCTGAAGGCAAGAGACAAACAATTGAGGCAAATCTAGCTCTTAGACGAGCTAGAACACGAGTAGAGGCTATCAATGTTATTTCATAACAAGTTGAAATTGATGCGTCCCAATATCCGAAAACAATAAAAAGAAAAAAGAAACAGTCAGAAGAAAAAAGTAAGTAGAAAAGCTTATTAGATACCACAGTCAAAGGTATCTAATAAGTTATAACTATACCTTACCTACTATTGGATTTGAACCAATGACTCCCGCCGTATGAAAGCAATACTCTAACCACTGAGTTAAGTAGGTAATTTAGGACTCCTCCTCAAAAAAAAAAAAAGAAGAGTACCCATCTATCAGATTAATTGATTATAAATGTAAAATTACTGATAAGCAATACCAACCCCCGTTCAAGGGATTCGATCATGTAATATTCATCTTGACAAGCAATTATCTTCATACTATGATAAAATATGTATCAAAAACACAAGGGCTGTAGCTCAGTTAGGTAGAGCACCTCGTTTACACGAGCGCCAATGCTTTTTTTCAGAGGAGTTCATCTTGTAATTAAAAAAGTTTATCTTATAGTAAGAAATCGGTGTCTTACTCCATTTTAAGGAACAAAACAAGAGAACACTAGCCTGACAAAGGGTTTAGCCATAAAATCGAATCCATAATTGATTTGAGATATTGATAAGGTGAATACCCATTTCTCGTCAATGCTAAACATAAAGGGTATAGGGACCTAAAAAAGATTATCTTTTCTTCCTATTTTATGAACTTTAAGGTGTATGAAGTGTCATTTCTTATCTTCTATTTTAATTTTAGTAGGTGGATAAAGAGTCCATTTAACTTAAGTTGATCTAGGCCAGAAGCAGACCTACGTCAAGATAATCCTTCTTTGAAACACTTTGGTAGTGCTCTTTGATTGTTATACAAATAAAAAAGAAGAGCATAGGGAATCATCTCTTTATTCTTTACTGTAAAAAAAAAAAAAGATGGTGGACTAACTAATATTTTTATCAGTTAATGAAAAAGCTCAATGCAAAAAAAAATGCATGTTGGGTTTTGAAAACAATTTAAATCATTTAGATAATAATTAGTTTGATCTGTTTTACCGAGAAGGTCTACGGTTCGAGTCCGTATAGCCCTAATATTCCTACAGATACTAATAATATTAATACTATTTTGGATCGAATAGATCTCATTACTAAGACTATTACTAAAAAAAAAACAATTTGTAACTTTCTATTCGAACATATTCATATTCGATAGAATAATATTAATATTAGTATATTCAGCTAGTCTAAAAAAATGGAGACTTTAGACTAAAAATGAAAATGAATTTGGTATATTTTCTACATTCAGAGGAGTACTTTTATGTTTCTTCTTTACGAATATGATATTTTTTGGGCATTTCTAATAATATCAAGTTTGATTCCTATTTTGGCATTTCTAATTTCTGGAATTTTAGCCCCCATTAGCAAGGGACCGGAAAAACTTTCTAGTTATGAATCCGGAATAGAACCAATAGGCGATGCTTGGTTACAATTTCGAATCCGTTATTATATGTTTGCTCTCATTTTTGTTGTTTTTGATGTTGAAACGGTTTTTCTTTATCCATGGGCAATGAGTTTCGATGTATTAGGGGTATCCGTATTTTTAGAAGCTTTCTTATTCGTGCTTATCCTAATTGTTGGTTCAGTTTATGCATGGCGAAAGGGGGCATTAGAATGGTCTTAATTCTTGACTATTTAGACAATTAGAAAAAAAAATATTGAGACAATTATGAATTCCATTGAGTTTCCCTTACTTGATCAAACAACCCAAAATTCAGTTATTTCAACGACATTAAATGATTTTTCAAATTGGTCAAGATTATCCAGTTTATGGCCGCTTCTTTATGGTACGAGTTGTTGCTTCATTGAATTTGCTTCATTAATAGGATCACGATTCGATTTTGATCGTTATGGACTAGTACCACGATCGAGTCCTAGGCAGGCGGACCTAATTTTAACAGCGGGCACTGTAACTATGAAAATGGCCCCTTCTTTAGTTCGATTATATGAACAAATGCCCGAACCTAAATATGTTATTGCTATGGGAGCCTGTACAATTACGGGGGGGATGTTTAGTACCGATTCTTATAGTACTGTTCGAGGCGTAGATAAGCTAATTCCTGTAGATGTATATTTGCCGGGCTGTCCACCTAAACCGGAGGCCATTATAGATGCTATAACAAAACTTCGTAAGAAAATATCTCGAGAAATATATGAAGATCCAATGAGTTTTCAACGAGAGAATAGATGTTTTACTACCAACCATAAGTTTCATGTTGGATACAGTACTTATACTGACAATTATGGTCAAGAATTTTTCTATCAACCGCCATCTACTTCAGAGATATCGTCTGACACATTTTTTTAAAGTACAATAATAAAAAGCAATTCCTTTTTTAAAAATTTCATCGTATTTTAAAAATTTCATCGTAATAGAAAATACTAATACCAAACTCATAAAAAAAATTTAGGAGAAGCAAAAAATGCAAGGTCGTTTGTCTTCTTGGCTAGTCAAACATGGACTAATTCATAGATCCTTGGGTTTCGATTACCTAGGAATAGAGACTTTACAAATAAAGCCCGAGGATTGGCATTCCATTGCTGTCATTTTATATGTATATGGTTACAATTATCTACGTTCTCAATGTGCCTATGATGTAGCACCCGGAGGACTCTTAGCTAGTGTATATCATTTTACAAGAATAGAGTATGGTATAAATCAACCCGAAGAGGTATGCATAAAAATATTTGTATCAAGAAAAAATCCCAGAATTCCTTCGATTTTTTGGGTTTGGAAAAGTGCGGATTTTCAAGAAAAGGAATCTTATGATATGTTGGGAATCTCTTATGATAGTCATCCGCGTCTAAGACGTATTTTAATGCCCGAAAATTGGATAGGATGGCCTTTGCGTAAAGATTATATTGCTCCAAATTTTTATGAAATACAAGATGCTCACTAAATGATAAAAATAATAAACTAATCCAAACTTCTGCAACCCCAGTCAAAGAATATAAGTACATTCTGTTATAGATCAGACAAAATAATTGATTGACATTAAATCAGGCAGAGTAATGGAAGTTGCATTCAGATATTATTATGTGAGAAATCACAAAATTCAGAAATAATAGAATGAATAATTATAGGGTTTAAAATAGGATGGATAGGAGTTTCTTAAGATTCTAAAACAAAAACAATACTGAGTTCTTATCAGCCAAGCCAATAAAAGAAATAGGATGAACTGCAAAAATTCTTTATCTTTATAATAAACTAATTCTTTATCTTTATAATAAACTATATAACGTGCACATCACCATCAATTATACGGCCACGAAAAAAAAAACACAAAGAAAAGGGCTCGATTCTATTTTGGTAATCCTTCTCAGATGAATTCTTAATATTCTCACTCCACCCCAGAACTTCGACTTTTAGGTCTTTTAACCAACTAATTAAACCACTCGAATATTATGGAAATAGAAACCTTTTTTTGTATCGCAGAAAAAAAAGGAAAAAAATAGATAAAGAATTCATTATCTATATATCTATATCTATATATATATAGATACTATAGATAAGCGAATATACCTAATAAAAAATTGCATCTATTCTTTAATCATCTAGGAAAAGTATATCTACAGATACCTAAATAGATCAAAGAAATATGTTATGTATCAGAATCTAGAAGAACACAAATTTGTATGAGTATCTATCCCCCATATTCATTAAAATGAATATGGGGGATAGATACTCATACAAATGAATCTTGTGTCAGGAACCAGATTTGAACTGGTGACACGAGGATTTTCAGTCCTCTGCTCTACCAACTGAGCTATCCCGACCATTCTTGAAGCTTAATACTTTGATTTTAAAAGATTTTTAAAATCTATGTTAATGAATCTATATCAACTAAGTAAAAAAAAAGTTTGTAAGTGAGTTTCCGCAGTAATAATTATTTTTTATTGTTAATCGTTAATTACGCATATGAAAATTCCTTGCTAAAAAATAAGATATTAATTTATACATTTCTGATTAAAAAAAATTCTATGTGTTTCACATATATATTTATATCTATTCCAAAACTCGTCCCTTGTCATTATGATAGATAAGAAAATTATGATAGATAGGAAATTGATGAAAATAAAAATTCCAATTTCGTTGGGAAATAATAAATCGAATAAAACACATAAATAAGGACTTCAAGATAGAGAGGATATAGGAAAAAAATTAGAAAATGAAAAAGTATTTTTGGGGATAGAGGGACTTGAACCCTCATGATTTCTTAAGTCGACGGATTTTCCTCTTACTTTCAATTTCATTGTTGTCGGTATTGACATGTAGAATAGGACTCTATCTTTATTCTCATCTGATTTATCAGTTCTTCAAGGGTTTTAGCCGATTATGATGAAGTGAATAATTTCATCAATAAATATTCCATCTTTTCTTCAACTTCGAATTGATTTGATTCACATTTTTCATTTGTGAATATTTTTATCACAAATAGATCTTCAATAATAAAATAAAAAGTAACAAATTGAAAGAGTATTTCAGTATATATATATGTTTCTAAATGTTTATCTTTGATCCATTCCTGTAATTTTGGTGAAAGGATTCTTTTACTAATGCAATAAAAAAAGTCGTCAATTTCGTTTGTTAGAACAGCTTCCATAGAGTCTCTGCACCTATCCCTTTTTTATTATCACTTTCTGAATTTTTATTTGTTTTCAGAAAACAGGATTTGGCTCAGGATTGCCCATTGTGAATTCCAGGGTTTCTCTGAATTTGAAAATTATTACTTGGTAAGTTTCCATACCAAAACTCAATCCAATTAAGTCCGTAGCGTCTACCAATTTCGCCATATCCCCATCTTTTTTTTTATTTGAATCTGATTATAATAGAATGCTTTTTTTTTCATTTCTATTATGAGAATTATGCGGGAACTTTTGAATTCATTAAATACATATTATTTTATTAAATATTAAAAACCCCTTTCTCCAATTTTATAGATTTTATTTCATCTATATTGGATACCTTTATTTGTTTGAATCAGAACTAATTCTAATATCTATATATTAACAATTCAATATACACAGATATAGACCACATATCTACTTATCTTCTATGTACCTACTTATCTTCTTTTTTCATACAATTTAGAATACTCGAATGGTCGATTCTTTTTTTTTTTTTGTTTTTGCTTAAAAAAAAAAAGAAAATAAACAATCCATTTATTCATATACAATTTATATAACTAAAACGAATCTAGTGGCTAAAAAAAACCATTCTTTTAATTGAATATAATATAGAATTAGACATTTACTTAGAAATATGGAATTCCTTAATAAATATTTACTAAAATTTATATTTATTCAAATTTACTTTAAGTACTAATAAATAATCTTTTTGAAAGAAATCAATTTAATAATATATATCTAGAATAGTAGATCGAAATAAATTATATTAAATAAATTATATTAATATAATATTAATTATTATCTTGCACTTTATGTTATCAGATAAAATAAATAATAGAAATAATAAAAATTGGGTTTGATTTTCTATATTTTCTTTCTCTATTTTTGATGTTTGTATTAATTTGAATTTTGTTATAAATAACTAAAAATTGATAACTAAGATCCCATTCAATTCTTCTGCATATGTATATTTCGTTTACATTAGCCGGTTTAGCTCAGAGGTTAGAGCATCGCATTTGTAATGCGATGGTCATCGGTTCGAATCCGATAACCGGCTTTTCTCTATTTGTTTTTTACATAATTGATAATATCTTTTTTAGAAATAAAAAATTGGGAGAGTTCGATCTCTGCGGAAGAAATCAAGAAATTAACCTACTTTTTTGTATTCTTTTATATACAATAAATTCGGATATTGATAAAATTCATCTAATTCTTCTTTGTACTATAAAACTTTAGTAGATTTCGCTTCATTTAGAATTCTATAATATTTTTCATTTCGTTTAGTTTTCATTTCGATTTATAAGATTTTTCATTTTAAAAAAGGAGTTTTTATGTCACGTTACAGAGGACCTCGTTTCAAAAAAATACGTCGTCTAGGATATTTACCAGGACTTACTAGTAAAAGGCCAACAGTCAAAAACGAATTTCGAAATCAATTGCGCTTCAGTAAAAAATCTCAATATCGTATTCGTTTAGAAGAAAAACAAAAATTGCGTTTTCATTATGGTCTTACAGAACGACAATTGCTTAAATACGTTCGTATCTCCGGAAAAGCTAAAGGATCAACTGGTCAGGTTTTATTACAACTACTTGAAATGCGCTTGGATAACATACTTTTTCGATTGGGTATGGCTGCGACTATTCCTCAAGCCCGCCAATTTATAAACCATAGACATGTTTTAGTTAATGGTCGTATAGTGGATATACCAAGTTATCGTTGTAAACCTCAAGATATTATTACAGCAAAGGATGAACAAAAATCTAAAACTCTTATTCAAAATTATTTTGATTCAGCCCCCCATGAGAAATTGCCAAATCATTTGACTGTTCACCCTTTCCAATATAAAGGTTTAATTAATCAAATAATAGATAATAAATGGGTTGGTTTGAAAATAAATGAATTACTGGTTGTAGAATATTATTCTCGTCAAACTTAAACTTAACTAAAATAACAAGAGTTTTTTTTACAAGGATTTTCTGCTATTCATATATCATAGACATGGATATGCGAAAATTTTTATTCCTTGCCCACCCGTTATCCACTATTTTTTGTATTACCGAAAAATGAGGAATATAAAGTTGTCCATATCAACAAACAAATTTGAAATATGAAATAATGGTATGCATTGGGATGAGTAATATTGATGAATTTGGTAAAGATTCGGAAAGAGAGGGATTCGAACCCCCGGTAAACAAAAAGCCTACATAGCAGTTCCAATGCTACGCCTTGAACCACTCGGCCATCTCTCCTATATAATGATGCCCAGAAACCGGTTGAATGTTGAATAGTGAATCAATCCTATTTTTCATAAATGCATAAAACCTATTCAAACTATAAAAATACAAAGTAAAATTAAAAAAAAACCTCCTACAAGGTCTTAGGATAAACAAATTTGATTGATGAGTTCATTTTTACGTTATTTCGCACTGTATTATAATTATACAATTCCTTTATTTGTGGGATTGATTTCTCACACCATGATTAATTAAATTATAGAATGGATTTCTACCTATGCCTAGATCTCGGATAAATGAAAATTTTATAGATAAGACCTTTTCAATTGTAGCCAATATCTTATTACGAATAATTCCGACAACTTCAGGAGAAAAAAGGGCATTCACTTATTACAGAGATGGTGTGATTTGATTCCATTTTTTTTGACCGATTTCGGTCAAAAAAAAATGGAATGGAAAAACCCCACGCGTGTTGAAGGTGAAATTTGTAAATAAAAGGATTAATTCCTTCTGTCGTGTATCCTCGATTAATGAAGCCTTATATGCTTGAATTTTAGGTTTCTAGTATTAAGCGAAAGGTTATACCTATACTTATGGGGTTAGGTCAACCCCAAATTACTAGTACTGATAGGCAACATTGGGAAAGAAGCACTACGCTTGGGAATCAAGGACACGAAAACTTTGTATCTATCTATATCCATGGCTTATCGAGATTGGGACTAACAGGAATGGTTGGGACAATAAATATCCATCTCGTTCATATTTTGGATACCCATAGAACCATCGAAGATTATTGAGGTGACTAATTCCAGGAAATTAAGCAGCGTAGAGGACAAAGAAATTGTTGAAGTTCTTATTTTTTTTTATCAAGTACCTACATACTTAATGTTAAGAAATAATTTTTGACAGGAAGGTTGGCTAGAGATTTATTGTAAAAACACTAGCTCTGTTCAGTTGAGAATGAGAATACTGGAATATTTTTTGATTTGATGGATTTTTCTCATTACACACATAAGGGGGGAGCCGTATGAGATGAAAATCTCACGTACAGTTCTGGAGCGGAGATTCTTTGAACCGAATGACGACCGTAACGGATGTCAGCTCAATCTGAAGGAAATTATGCAGAAGCTTTACAGAATTATTATGAGGCTATGCGACTGGAAATTGATCCCTATGATCGAAGTTATATACTTTATAACATAGGCCTTATTCACACAAGTAACGGAGAACATACTAAAGCTTTGGAATATTATTTTCGGGCGCTCGAACGAAACCCATTTTTACCCCAAGCTTTTAATAATATGGCCGTGATCTGTCATTACGTGCGACTATCTCCACTATAGAAAGAAAAAAGAAAAGAACAAGCAAATCCACAAATTTTAATATAAGAAATATAGAAATATAAATAATTATAAATAAGAAAGGCTTTCTACATATATATATCGTTCAAAACAACGATTTTTATCAGCTGTAGCAAAGAAACTTCATAGAAGTAAAAATATGAAGAAATCGATATGTCTAGATACCCTCTTTTTCTATGGATAAAAGATCTAATTGATAAAGGAAGCATCGTAAGGATCAATTAACACGGTTTTCAATCGATATAATAAAAACTGCTTCCTTATCTCATGATAAATAAAGAAGTCAGGAATCCACTTATGTAATAAAAAGGATCCCCTGGTATTTTGAGCAGCGGTGTAGTATCAAATCCCAAAGATAGAAAGTATTTTCTCTTTACTTATAAGAACTTATAAGATAAGAAAGAAAAAACTTTTACCAAGATTCTATAGAAATGAATCTATCATATATTTTTGTATATGATATATAAAATCGAGATAGTTACCTTTCAGAAAATTAGAATTAGGGCGTTAATGCCAATGCTTGATTCCCTTTTCTGAAGGTAGGAGAAAAGATAAAACTAAAAAAAAAGATGAAATTCTTTGAAATTCTTTATTTATTAGTAAAAATGAAAGTTTGAAACTCATATTAATAATTTCTTTTTTTCTTTTAGTTAACTTCAAGATAATAGAACAAAAAAAGAATTGACTACTGAGCCGTATGAGTCAGGAAATTCTCAAGTACGGTTCTAAGGAAAGGAATTGACTCACCTATTTCGACCGAGGAGAACAGGCCATTCGGCAGGGAGACTCAGAAGTTGCGGAGTCTTGGTTTAATCAAGCCGCTGAATATTGGAAACAAGCTATAGCTCTCACCCCCGGTAATTATATTGCAGCACAGAATTGGTTGAAGATCACAGGGCGTTTTGAATAAGAACACTCTGTTTCTTTTTTTTCTTATATATTTATCTATCTATATAAAGATATAGATAGATAAATATATATTGTTATAAATTCTTGTTTCTTGTCCCTATCAAATTCAAAAATCATTTCTATAGGAACGACCAATCACATAATTTAAATATATCCCTTCTAATTTTGTTCGATTTTGTCTAGTATTTCATAGAAATAAACGAGATGTGGATACAGTAGATAATTTTCTCCTTTTTTCTGTTATTTAAACTAATATTCAATCAAATTAAGAAAAGAGACCTTCAAAAAAAGAAATAAAATATAGGTATATTGCCTAATAATGAATGCTAATGCCTGCTCAATTTGAAATAGAGTACATACTTATACTTTATCTAAAAAAAAAAATAAAATCTAAGGAATAGAATTAGAATAAAATCTGAATACATTTGATTAGGCTGCACGAAAAATTATTGAACTTCCATTCAGAGTTCCCAAAAAGGTCTTAGAAGATTAAAATAGGTCCGTTGAGCGCCTCACTCTTATGTCATAATAGATTCGAACACTTGCCCCGAATTGACTTCGAGATCATAATTGTTCTAGTGAAAAACTAAAGAAATGAAATTTACTAAGATATCCAATACATGAGAGATAGGAGAGAACAAAACTCAATAGAAACATCTCTAATAAGTTCACTAATTCTGTTTTATGTTGGCAGGTCTCTTTGTATGTGTTGTCTGGAAAGAGGAGGACTCAATGATTATTCGTTCACCGGAACCAGAAGTTAAAATTTTGGTAGATAGGGATCCTATAAAAACTTCTTTTGAGGAATGGGCAAAACCTGGTCATTTCTCAAGAACAATAGCTAAGGGACCAGATACTACTACTTGGATCTGGAACCTACATGCTGACGCTCATGATTTTGATAGCCATACTAATGATTTAGAGGAGATTTCCCGAAAAGTTTTTAGTGCGCATTTTGGCCAACTCTCTATCATCTTTCTTTGGCTGAGTGGCATGTATTTTCATGGTGCTCGTTTTTCCAATTATGAGGCATGGTTAAGTGATCCTACTCACATTAGGCCTAGTGCTCAGGTGGTTTGGCCAATAGTGGGTCAAGAAATATTGAATGGTGATGTAGGGGGGGGGTTCCGAGGAATACAAATAACCTCTGGTTTTTTTCAGATTTGGAGAGCATCTGGAATAACTAATGAATTACAACTCTATTGTACTGCAATTGGTGCATTGGTCTTTGCAGCCTTAATGCTTTTTGCTGGTTGGTTTCATTATCACAAAGCTGCTCCAAAATTGGCTTGGTTCCAAGATGTAGAATCTATGTTGAATCACCATTTGACAGGGCTCCTAGGGTTGGGGTCTCTTTCTTGGGCAGGACATCAAATACATGTATCTTTACCGATTAACCAATTTCTAAATGCTGCAGTAGATCCCAAAGAGATACCACTTCCTCATGAATTTATCCTAAATCGGGATCTTTTGGCTCAACTTTATCCGAGTTTTTCCGAGGGAGCAACCCCATTTTTTACCTTGAATTGGTCAAAATACGGAGAATTTCTTACTTTTCGTGGAGGATTAGATCCAGTAACTGGAGGTTTATGGCTGACCGATATTATACACCATCATTTAGCTATTGCAATTCTTTTCTTGATAGCGGGTCACATGTATAGGACCAACTGGGGTATTGGTCACAATATAAAAGACATTTTAGAGGCACATAAAGGTCCATTTACAGGCCAGGGTCATAAAGGTATATATGAGATTCTAACAACGTCATGGCATGCTCAATTATCTATTAATCTAGCTATGTTAGGCTCTTTGACCATTGTTGTAGCTCACCATATGTATTCTATGCCTCCTTATCCATACCTAGCTACTGACTATGGTACACAACTGTCATTGTTTACACATCACATGTGGATTGGTGGATTTCTCATAGTCGGTGCTGCTGCGCATGCAGCGATTTTTATGGTAAGAGATTATGATCCGACTATTCGATACAACGATCTATTAGATCGTGTCCTTAGACATCGTGATTCAATCATATCACATCTTAACTGGGTATGTATCTTTTTAGGTTTTCACAGTTTTGGTTTGTATATTCATAATGATACCATGAGCGCATTAGGGCGCCCTCAAGATATGTTTTCAGATACTGCTATACAATTACAGCCGATCTTTGCTCAATGGATACAAAATACCCACGCTTTAGCACCTGGCACAACAGCCCCAGGTGCAGCAACAAGTACCAGTTTGACTTGGGGAGGTGAAAATTTAGTAGCAGTGGGCGGTAAAGTTGCTTTGTTACCTATTCCTTTAGGAACTGCGGATTTTTTGGTCCATCATATTCATGCATTTACAATTCATGTAACAGTATTGATACTCTTAAAGGGTGTTCTATTTGCTCGTAGTTCACGATTGATACCGGATAAAGCAAATCTAGGTTTTCGTTTCCCTTGTGATGGACCTGGAAGAGGGGGGACATGCCAAGTATCCGCTTGGGATCATGTCTTCTTAGGACTATTTTGGATGTACAATTCAATTTCCGTAGTTATATTCCATTTCAGTTGGAAAATGCAGTCAGATGTTTGGGGTAGTATAAGTGATCAAGGGATAGTAACTCCAAGGGATAGTAACTCATATCACAGGAGGAAATTTTGCGCAGAGTTCCATTACCATTAATGGGTGGCTTCGTGATTTCTTATGGGCGCAGGCATCCCAGGTAATTCAGTCTTATGGTTCTTCATTATCTGCATATGGTCTTTTTTTCTTGGGTGCACATTTTGTATGGGCTTTTAGTTTAATGTTTCTATTCAGCGGGCGTGGTTAATTGGCAAGAACTTATTGAATCCATTGTTTGGGCTCATAATAAATTAAAAGTTGCTCCTGCTACTCAGCCCAGAGCCTTGAGCATTGTACAAGGACGTGCTGTAGGAGTAACACATTACCTTCTAGGTGGAATTGCACAACATGGGCATTCTTCTTAGCAAGAATTATTGCAGTAGGATAATAGCTAGGAGGATTTGAAAATCATTATGGCATTAAGATTTCCAAGCTTTAGTCAAGGCTTAGCTCAAGACCCCACTACTCGTCGTATTTGGTTTGGTATTGCTCACCCGCACATGACTTCGAAAGTCATGATGATATTACTGAGGAACGTCTTTATCAGAATATTTTTGCTTCTCATTTCGGGCAATTAGCAATCATTTTTCTGTGGACTTCCGGGAATCTCTTTCATGTAGCTTGGCAAGGTAATTTTGAGACATGGGTACAGGATCCTTTACATGTAAGACCTATGCTCATGCAATTTGGGATCCTCATTTTGGTCAACCAGCTGTAGAAGCTTTTACTCGAGGGGGTGCTCTAGGTCCTGTTAATATAGCCTATTCTGGTGTTTATCAGTGGTGGTATACAATCGGTTTACGTACTAATGGGGATCTTTATACTGGAGCTATTTTTCTATTAATACTTTCTATTATATCTTTAATAGCAGGTTGGTTACACCTACAACCAAAATGGAAACCGAGTGTTTCGTGGTTTAAAAATGCCGAATCCCGCCTCATCATCATTTGTCAGGACTATTCGGAGTAAGTTCCTTGGCTTGGACAGGGCATTTAGTTCATGTTGCTATTCCGGGGTCCAGGGGGGAATCCGTTCGATGGAACAATTTATTAGATATCTTGCCGCACCCCGAGGGATTAGGTCCATTTTTTACAGGTCAGTGGAAATCTTTATGCTCAAAACCCAGATTCCAATAATCATATATTTGGTACCCCTCAAGGAGCAGGAACTGCTATTCTAACACTTCTCGGAGGATTTCATCCGCAAACTCAAAGTTTATGGTTAACTGATATTGCACACCATCATTTGGCTATTGCGTTTATTTTTCTAGTTGCTGGCCATATGTATAGAACTAATTTCGGGATTGGTCACAGTATTAAAGATCTTTTAGAAGCACATACTCCTCCGGGGGGTAGATTGGGGCGTGGGCATAAGGGTCTTTATGATACAATCAATAATTCAATTCATTTTCAATTAGGTCTTGCTCTAGCCTCTTTAGGGGTTATTACTTCCTTGGTAGCACAACACATGTACTCTTTACCTGCTTATGCGTTTATAGCGCAAGACTTTACTACTCAAGCTGCCTTATATACTCATCATCAATATATAGCAGGCTTCATTATGACAGGGGCTTTTGCTCATGGAGCTATCTTTTTTATTAGAGATTATAATCCAGAGCAGAATCAAGATAATGTCTTGGCAAGAATGTTAGACCATAAAGAAGCTATCATATCCCACTTAAGTTGGGCTAGCCTCTTTCTGGGGTTCCATACTCTGGGACTTTATGTCCATAACGATGTCATGCTTGCTTTTGGTACTCCGGAGAAACAAATTTTGATTGAACCTATATTTGCCCAATGGATACAATCTGCTCATGGTAAAACTTCCTATGGGTTCGATATACTTTTATCTTCAACGAACAGTCCGGCGTTCAATGCGGGACGAAGCATATGGTTGCCTGGTTGGTTAAACGCTGTAAATGAGAATAGTAATTCTCTATTCTTAACAATAGGGCCTGGAGACTTCTTGGTTCATCATGCTATTGCTCTTGGTTTACATACAACTACTTTGATTTTAGTAAAAGGTGCTTTGGATGCGCGTGGTTCTAAGTTAATGCCTGATAAAAAAGATTTTGGTTATAGTTTTCCTTGTGATGGCCCGGGACGAGGCGGAACTTGTGATATTTCCGCTTGGGACGCATTTTATTTGGCAGTTTTCTGGATGTTAAATACCATTGGATGGGTTACTTTTTATTGGCATTGGAAACACATTACACTATGGCAGGGTAATATTTCACAGTTTAATGAATCTTCTACCTATTTGATGGGATGGTTAAGAGATTATCTATGGTTGAACTCTTCACAACTTATCAATGGATATAACCCTTTTGGTATGAATAGTTTATCAGTCTGGGCATGGATGTTCTTGTTTGGACATCTTGTTTGGGCTACTGGATTTATGTTCTTAATTTCTTGGCGCGGATATTGGCAGGAATTGATTGAAACTTTGGCATGGGCTCATGAACGTACACCTTTGGCTAATTTGATTCGATGGAGAGATAAACCAGTGGCTCTTTCCATTGTGCAAGCAAGATTGGTTGGACTAGCCCACTTTTCCGTAGGTTATATATTTACTTATGCAGCCTTCTTAATTGCCTCTACATCGGGCAAATTCGGTTAATTGAATTCTTTATTATATATATCTGGCAAGAATCTCATTTCCTTCTATAGGGAAGAGAAGCCACTTATACATCTAGGATCCGACTTCTATCATTGATGCTAATAGCAAATTAACCATTATGGCAAGGAAAAGTGTTATTCAGAGGGAAAAGAAGAGACAAAAATTGGAACAGAAATATCATTTGATTCGCCGATCCTCAAAAAAAGAAATAAGCAAAGTTCCGTCGTTAAGTGAGAAATGGGAAATTCATGGAAAATTAGAATCACTACCGCGTAATAGTGCACCTATACGTCTTCATCGACGTTGTTTTTCGACCGGAAGACCGAGAGCTAATTATCGAGACTTTGGATTATCTGGACACATACTTCGGGAAATGGTTCATGCATGTTTCTTGCCGGGTGCAACAAGATCCAGTTGGTAAGGATTTCCAATTATCTTCATTTTTTTCATTTTATTATCAGCGATCATAGGAGGGTCCCTTTACCGTTATGTATAAATGGTTTATTCTATTTATATAGATATGGTAAAGGGACGCATTCCATCTTTGTTTTTGTTCATTAGTTATCAATTCTTTTCTTTATCGCGGAGTAGAGCAACTTGGTAGCTCGCAAGGCTCATAACCTTGAGGTTACGGGTTCAAATCCCGTCTCCGCAACTTTTTGAATTTGATAAAAAAACAAGGTTTCAAGAAGAAGGGCATTATACGCAGTAAATTCTATGGCATTTTTCATACTATGACTATTAAATACATAGGGCGGATAGCGGGAATCGAACCCGCGTCTTCTCCTTGGCAAAGAGAATTTTTACCATTCGACTATATCCGCGTTTTCATTGTACTTGATATGCGATTCTATTTATACAGAGATGGGCCTGATATTCTATATAGGGATATAGGGATAATGAAAAAGAAATTTAGATAATAGATATTGTCTCCCAAATAAAATAATTTTCTATTACTATTCATTTTTATCAAGAATTCCCATTTCTATTATTACATTTCTATTATTATATATGGTTTTTTTCTATATATCTATATAATTGAATTGAAATTATCATTCTATCGAATATTTTGATTTACTTTTTTCTTAAAAAAGTAAGTTCCTATTAATAAAAAATTATATTTATCTATATAGAGATACAGATAGATATTCTATATTATTAAATACTAGACGACGTATAAATAGATTTATAGTATTTCATTTGAATATTCTATTCATATCATATTAATATGAATAGAATATTCAAATGAAATTCAAATTTTTATAGTTCATTTTTTCTATTTTATTTCTTTTAGTTTCACAATGTACCACCATATAAGTATAAGATATAAGATTTTTCCAATAGAAGAAGTTTACTCCCCCTTAGAATGTAATGTGTTATAGTTTTCTTTTTTTTTTTTAGGAACTGATCTATTCCCTTTATGGCTGACAATCCGAAAGAATTCTGAGGGAGGGGTCATTTCATTTTTAATCTAGAATAAAAAGAACTTCAAGAAATGAGAGAATTAAGAATACCCACTAGAAACACTAATCCAATCCCTAATGATGTACCGGAAAATAGAACATTTTTGTTATTTGACCAACCTTCAGGAGAAGCAAATACAACAGGTACACTAATCAATAAAATAAATGAAATAGCAATTAATGCAAAAACAGCTAATTGGAAAGCAATAGTCATGTTTCTAATCCTCCAATTTACCAACAAAAGAACTTTACCATTTGATCCCTCAACCCCTGGATGCCTTTCTTAATATTCATTGAAAAAAAAATTTGTAAATGGAAAAACGCAGAAGGGTTTTATCATGAATTCATTGATTTTGTTTATTATCAACCCTTTTGAGGCTTGGATCGAGGATAGTTTTTTTACTTCACAAAAAGGCATGCTGGATTTTGTACCTATATACATACCGATAGAAAACTAAACCAATAAATTCACATTGAATATCTTTCCTATGGGTCGATAAAAGGGTATCAATTCAAATACTCATGGTCTACTCAGTGGAATAAAGATAAAAAAATATATATATTAGCTTTTGGAGAGATGGCTGAGTGGTTGATAGCCCCGGTCTTGAAAACCGGTATAGTTTGAAACAAAGAATTATCGAGGGTTCGAATCCCTCTCTCTCCTTTTTCTCGATGAATAGATTTGTTTATTTTCTTAGTTTCTATCGAATCTTTTTTTCGGACTGGGCTATATATCCTCAACATCCCGAAAAAAAGATTCGATAGAAACTAAGAAAATAGGAAAATAAATTCTTCTTTACGACTCGCTCTACTCAACCAAATATTTATAGTAAAAAAAAGGGATTTCTACTTCATTGGATCTCACGTCTCAATTAAGAGGAGTCATGGAAAGAACAGGTTCAAAATCGCGATCAATTCCTTTTTCAAATCCTGCGGCAGCTGCGCGAGCTCTTCCCGCGTGCCATAAATGGCCTACAAATAGAAAGAATCCTAGAACAAAATGAGAAGTAGCTAACCAACTTCTAGGAGAAACATAATTGACTGCATTAATCTCTGTAGCTACGCCACCCACGGAATTTAATGAACCTAAAGGAGCATGAGTCATATATTCCGCAGAACGACGTTCTTGCCAAGGCTGTATATCTTTTTTCAGTCTACTCAAGTCTAAACCATTAGGACCCCTTAGAGGTTCTAACCAAGGAGCACGCAAATCCCAAAAACGCATAGTTTCTCCGCCAAAAATAACTTCTCCAGTCGGGGAACGCATTAGATATTTACCTAAACCTGTAGGTCCTTGAGCAGATCCTACATTAGCCCCAAGACGTTGGTCTCTAACTAGAAAAGTAAATGCTTGAGCTTGAGAAGCTTCTGGACCAGTGGGCCCATAAAACTCACTAGGATAAGCGGTATTATTAAACCAGACAAAGCAACAAGCAATAAAACCAAAAACAGATAAAGCACCTAAACTATAAGATAAGTAAGCTTCTCCAGACCATACAAGTGCACGCCGAGCCCATGCAAAGGGTTTGGTTAAGATATGCCAGATTCCACCAAGTATACAAATGGAACCCAACCATACATGCCCTCCAATAATATCTTCCAAATCGTCCACACTAACAATCCACCCTTCGCCCCCAAAAGGCGATTTTAATAAATATCCAAATAGAATACTTGGACTAAGGGTCAAATTGGTTATTTTTCTTACATCTCCCCCCCCCGGAGCCCATGTATCATATATACCTCCAAAATAAAGAGCCTTGAATACTAGAAGAAAAGCACCTATACCTAACAAGATTAAGTGAATACCCAAAATTGTAGTCATTTTATTTCTATCTTTCCATACATAACCGAAGAACGGAAAAGATTCTTCAAGAGTCTCAGGTCCCAGAAGTGCATGATAAATACCGCCAAAGCCCAATACTGCAGAGGAAATTAAGTGAAGTACTCCAGACACAAAGTATGGAAAAGTGTCTATAACTTCCCCCCCAGGACCTACTCCCCAACCTAGAGTAGCTAGGTGGGGAAGCAAAATTAAACCTTGTTCATACATGGGCTTCTCGGGTACGAAATGAGCCACTTCAAAAAGGTTCATTGCTCCGGCCCAGAATACTATTAATCCAGCATGGGCTACATGGGCCCCTAATAGTTTACCAGATAAATTGATAAGTCGGGCATTCCCGGCCCACCAAGCGAAACCGGTAGTTTCCTGGTCACGACCAGTTAAAGCTAAAGTTCCATTAAAGAGCGTTTCCACGTGGTAGAACCTCCTCAGGGAATATAAGGTTTTCATGAGGCTGATCTTGAGCTGCCATCCACGCACGAATACCTTCGTTTAAGAGAATATTTTTTGTGTAGAAAGTCTCAAATTCAGGATCTTCCGCTGCGCGGATTTCTTGAGAAACGAAGTCATAAGCACGTAGGTTCAGGGCCAAACCGACTACCCCAAGAGCACTCATCCATAAACCAGTTACTGGTACAAATAACATAAAGAAATGTAACCAACGTTTATTGGAAAAAGCAACCCCAAAGATTTGGGACCAAAAGCGATTAGCAGTAACCATTGAATAAGTTTCTTCAGCTTGGGTTGGGTTAAAAGCACGGAATGTATTTGCGCCATCACCATCTTCAAATAAAGTATTTTCTACGGTTGCACCATGAATAGCGCATAGTAGTGCAGCGCCCAATACACCAGCAACTCCCATCATATGAAATGGGTTTAATGTCCAATTATGAAATCCTTGGAAAAAGAGGATGAATCGAAATATAGCTGCTACACCAAAACTTGGAGCAAAGAACCAACCAGACTGACCCAGTGGATAAATAAGGAATACAGAAACAAAAACAGCAATTGGACCTGAGAATGCGATTGCATTATAAGGTCGCAATTGAACAGATCGAGCAAGTTCAAATTGACGTAACATGAAACCTATTAATCCGAAAGCACCGTGGAGAGCAACAAAAGTCCACAGACCGCCTAACTGACACCAACGGGTAAAATCTCCCTGTGCTTCAGGACCCCACAGTAACAACAAAGAGTGTGCTAAACTATTAGCGGGAGTGGAAACTGCAGCGGTTAAGAAGTTGCAGCCTTCTAAATAAGAACTTGCCAAGCCGTGAGTATACCATGAAGTTACAAAGGTCGTACCTGTAAACCAACCCCCCAAGGCGAAATAGGCGCAAGGAAAGAGTAATAGACCGGACCAACCCACAAAAACGAAACGGTCCCTCCGCAACCAGTCATCCATAATATCAAATAAATCATTTTCATCTTTGGTAAATTTACCAAGAGCTATAGTCATAGCGATCCTCCTATTCAACTACTTCAACCATTTCCCAACACCTCATAGAGCATTTTCAGAGATGGGACGGACCTTGATCATTTATCTCTATTCATTTCTCTCTCTATATATATATAGAATATATAAGTATACTTTCCCTTGTTTTCTAATCGGTTTCGAATAAAAAATCATTTATGGGTCTATTGATATCTAGGGC
>NW_028197024.1:40000-54247 GCF_037176805.1 Vigna unguiculata | reverse complement strand
ATTTTTTGCCTTGATTCCCCTAGTAAAGATATACCACGCAAGGAAGAGAATAGGTAATAGGCAGCAGAGAGGGGACTGTGGCACTTTCGGATCAATGATTAGCATTCATATCCAGTGGATCAAGGGTAGGTTCTTAAAAGGCCTTCGAAAGGAAACTCCTGCAAATCCTGGAAGGATAAAAGTGTACCCTTGAGTTAAAGCGCGCCCTTGGTCCTATTGCTACTAGCTTCTGATTCACTTGCCTTACCCATACCCTTCCTCTACTGCTGGTCGACTAGACTAAGTCAACTTGCTCGTGGAAAGGCAGGAGCCTGGAAGCCAGGAAGAACGAGCCCTTCAATTCTTCTATTCTGACTTATTATACAAAAGGAGCATCTCTAGTAGGGTAGACGCTCCTTTAGCCATCAATCCATAACGAGACTTAGGTGATCCCATCTCTCTTATAGAGAGGGCGAGAAAGAGCTCCATTGAGCGCCAACTCCAGCATTCACAATCTACTTCCAACCTTTCTTGGTCGAGCAAGTCCAGAACTAGGCCCTTAACAGAACCAGGACTAGCCCTTTAGAGAAAAGCGAGCAAGATCCCTTCATCGGAAGGAAAGAGGACAGCTGACTACCGCTCATGCCCCCTAGCCAATTCAAACTCAGATCCGAAGGCTGATGGGTGATTCTCTAGAAAGTATAATATGACATCACTTTTAGCTGTTGGGTACGAAACTAGACTAGGCTATGATTCACATCTCGAAAGTTCTCAGATCTGGTCTGGACCTAAGGCCTGGGACTGCTTCTTCCTTATCGCCCGAGTATTGCATCGCCTTGACTTGGAAAAAGAAATTGACCTTGAGCCTGCTAATTAAAGTAAACCTTTGCCTTTTAAAACAGCTATTGCTTGTCTTTCTAAATCATTATGAAGAGTGCCACATCTCTCGATCTCTATCTTCTTTAGCGGACATCGAGGCTTTAAGACCGATTGGCGCGTGCCCAAAAAGGGAGACCGGAGACCGCGTCTGAAGCCTTTGCCAACTTTCCGTCTAAGGCAAGAGCTGCGGAACTAAAGCACCAACGGCTCCTCTTCCGACATTGGCTACTGCTATCGGGTATGAACTTAGAAATTCAATGAAGCAGTTGATGCCCTGATCCCGGGAATAAGATAACTTTATCTTCCAGGTATTCACTCATCCCCTCTCAGTGGCAAGAGTGAGTAGATAGCAGAAGTTATTTCATTCCTCATTCCTGGGATATTCGTTAAGTTTGCCCATTAGGGGTCTTTCTCACCGGTGCTATCAATAAGAAGGAGCCTTTTCCCTGGGTAGGCTAAGCCAGAAAAGAGAGAAAGAGAATGTTAAAAGGCTACGCACCTTGGTCCAGAGCGAGGATTGGGATCAGTTTTTCCCGTTCTCTTTAGTTCTATTTGAACTAAGCCGAATCGCTATCTCTGGAACCAAAGTCGTACTCTCTTTACTAAAGTCCTAATGTAATGCCCTTTAAACCACCAAAAGGTCCTATTCCGACAACACTGAAAAAGGGCTCTCTCCGTGTTGGTCAGTACCTTAAACTAATTAGCCATTTCCAAGCTGCTCTTTCATAAGCTGTGATGGCTCTTTTGAATAAAAGGCATAGTCTATGTAATCTTCTGCCCAGGAGCATTCGACTGAAAAAGTATGCCATTAGTAAGACTCTAAAGAATAAGCCTTAGGAGCTATGGAGTCTGGTGAGGTAGCTCTTGTCTCTTGGTCAGCTGTTTCCGCTCGAGTGAAAATGCTTGATGGGGCGAGATTTGCCTTGGGTTCGCTTTCCGGGTGAGGTTTAATAGAATAAAAAAGTAAAGTAGGACAGCGGTGACCACGAATGGCTATAGTTCGTCACTTGCGGTATAAAAAGAAGTAAGGAGCCTTGAAGATCAGCCCTAAGCTAAAGCGCTTTCTTTCTAGTTTGAGAGATGGAAATGCCTAATCAAGTAGCCAAGAATCATCGATTTCGGAGGGGAAATTAATTTAGGAAGGATCCGATCCCAAGTGACATTGAATCAGTTGGGGGTATAAGCGCTGCTATTTCAGCAGTTGGTGTTGGAGGACTGAATGCCAGTCGAAAGGCGCATCTATGACTTAATACCTAATTTGCCATAGAAGGGCTCGATCCCAGACCTAAGCGCAAGGGAATTTAGGTAGGGCTCAAGCTTTATTTCACGTAGCTGACTTTACCGTCAGCTCAATTGGAATAGTTTTTCGCTATGTTCGCAGGCAAGTGAGACGATCCATCAATGCCCTTATCTGCTTAGAAAGAACCGGTGTCATCCAAACATGGTGAAGAGGTACTGGATCAATAATAGCTGAAACTTCTACTGTACAGGGTTCGGCTTGCCCAACTGTCCAAGCTTGAGATAGATTTTATAATATGCTTAACACAACACATGCAATTCGAACGAAGTTTTCTCGGAATGAAAGTCACTCCGTTGGGTTCAATGCCCGCTAGTCCCATGCATCCTTCCTTTCTGTTGGTCAACAACCAACCACATATCACTCACTACTCCTACATGAAGGGACTCTCTTTCTGTCCGGAGGGAATCATTCTTTCTCAATCAATCATGCCTCAACTGGATAAATTCACTTATTTCACACAATTCTTCTGGTCATGCCTTTTCCTCTTCTTGCTTTCTATTTTCTTCCACTACTTTTTTCCTTCCTTTAGGTATACAAGTGCGTCTCTTTTGCTTCTATCTAACAAGGCCCAAGTTACAGCGGGCTCTTTCTATTATGAAATGGTTCATCTTTTTCTGTTTATTGGTTAGTTTAGTATATAGGATTTCTACCTTCTTTGATTTGATCTTTCTGTGTGCCCCGTACTTCCCCTTTCGTCCGGTGGATCCCACTCGGAAGCTTCTAACCTAACATAGGCCAAGTTCCCTACAGTAATGAGGCAGGCCCCTCCTCGGTAAGGCAAGGGGTAGATTCGCTGAGCACTCCCGGCGGTTAGGGGATATGTGGCCCATCACAACCTCAAAAGTTTTATCACAGGCGGATGAAGAAAAGCTATGGTAAAAGTCTGATGAGTGGCTGCTACGAAACCTATCCTATTTTGAAAATCAAATCCAAGACCAGATATCCCTTTTTTTGAAGAGCAACAGAAAACATGCGGGCCCTTGCGCCTGAGCGTACGGCCCATATTCTTGAGGATTTCGGGGAAAAATATGGACTGGACAAACTGCCCGAAATCCTCAATGATATGAAGACCCAGAGATTAGAAAGTCAGTATTACATGGAATCAACCTGATACGGGATCTTGGATGGAATGCTAAAATGATCAAGAAGGAGTGGTATGGTACAAATAAATAAAAATCGAAAGATTTATCGCAAGCCAATTTTGACGAATATTGAAATGAGGAGGAAGAGGTTGCCCACCCCCTTCCTAATCCGCTCGCTTACCCGGGGGAGGCTCAAGAACCTCAGGCGGCAGCACCGGAAAATCAAGATCCTCTGATTCCCGCCCTTCACCCTCCTTTACTGGATGACACCACCCGTATAGTCGACCTCTCTTCGCGCTTAAGGACTAATTGGTTGGGTTATGTGTATGACGAAACACATATGGACTCCTTTGTTCAGACTCAACTTCAAATTGAAAAACATATCGAAGCAGCACTTGTTGAGGACGGGTATGCTCGTCAAAGTGTGTTTCAAAAAAGAGATCAGATACGGGGCTTTCTTTTTTATCCGGAGGGTCAGGCACTTTCTTTGAAAGCTTACTCTAATCATCTAACTCACTCAAATTGGAACTGTAGGTACCCGAAACAGTATTCCATATCGACAGGTCAGAAGAGCCCTTAACTACTATCATCTCTTTTTAGAAAGAAGATGATAGTAGAGTAGGGTTTTTTTCTTTTTTTTCGGTATGCCGCTCCGCCAGCAAGGAGTGCCACGCACGAGCGGAGCGAAAACTAAGCAGGGGTAATTATTCGTTGGGAGAAATCCTTTGATTGCGTATTGAATATAGATCCATGTCTTTCTTGTTCCACTAGCTAGGACAAAATTCTCATATGTCCCTTTCGTTATTACAACCTTCTTTTTTGATGTCAAAGACCAGAAGCTATGCGCTAATTCTCATTGGATCTCGGTTGTTCTTAACAGCGATGGCTATTCATTTCAGTCTTCGGGTAGCACCATTAGATCTTCAACAAGGTGGAAATTCTCGTATTCTGTATGTACATGTTCCTGCGGCTCGGATGAGTATTCTTGTTTATATCGCTACGGCTATAAACACTTTCTTATTCCTATTAACAAAACATCCCCTTTCTCTTCGCTCTTCCGGAACCGGTACAGAAATGGGTGCTTTTTTTACGTTGTTTACCTTAGTTACTGGGGGGTTTCGGGGAAGACCTATGTGGGGCACCTTTTGGGTGTGGGATGCTCGTTTAACCTCTGTATTCATCTCGTTTCTGATTTACCTGGGTGCACTGCGTTTTCAAAAGCTTCCTGTCGAACCGGCTCCTATTTCAATCCGTGCTGGACCGATCGATATACCAATAATCAAGTCTTCAGTCAACTGGTGGAATACATTACATCAACCTGGGAGCATTAGCCGATCTGGTACATCAATACATGTTCCTATGCCCATTCCAATCTTGTCTAACTTTGCTAACTTCCCCCTCTCAACCCGTATCTTGTTTGTTCTGGAAACACGTCTTCCTATTCTATCTTTTCCCGAATCTCCTTTAAGGGATGAAATAGAAGCTCGAGAAGGAATAGCAAAACCTAGTTTACTTCCCAGCTCAAACTGAACGCAAACTTATGGTTGACGCCGTAGAGAATATAAAGCCCATATGCGAAGTGGAAAAAGTACCTCTATATTTTGTGTAGACTGCTTTTTGAAAGTGAAATAGAGACTTTCACTAAAGAGTGAGATTGAGGAGGTATTCACATAAGAAAGTGGCAGTAGTGCTTTCCTATATAAGAGAAAGGCTGCTCTTACCTGGGTCTGCCTAAGCACCGGCTTTGGAGAGGTCTTTCTTTGTCTCTTTTCTGGACGGCTTACCTAAGCTTGGCACAGATGTTCGTACAATCCAATCTGTCTTTCTCTTCAAAGACAAAAGATGAATAGCTTTCCTTTCTTACTGTATTGCCTTATCCTTGATTCGGCATTACCAGCCTTAGGAATCGATCTAGATGCACCATTTCCGGTATTATAAAATAAGAAGTAATTCCTCTTTGCGTAGATGAAAAAAGGTTGGGCTACTTCCTCAATCAATGCCCGAGAGCTGCTCGAAGCAAAAACCTTATCCTAAAGTAAAGTGGCAGTAGTCTAGGCGGACACCTTTTCTTTTGCCTTACCCGCTACGCCCCCTTTCTAAGTAGCAGCTTAGGGTTTGACAAACCTTAATTCAAAAGCTGGAAACTCATATGCTAGTACACTTGCCCCATCTCCATGAAAGTCTTAGCCAGTGCTTCTTTCCGCCTTCCAACTGAATAGATTCTCTCTATCTCTATTTCACTTTCAGGGGTGAGTATTAAAACGCCATAGGAAAAGAAAGGGGTTAGCTCTTAGCTCGCTGGTAGTACTGATACAATCAATATGTACACACATATTAGGAAACTAAAAAGCAGAAAGATCCTTTCAAATCAAAAGGGGGTTGGATACTCACACTCGGGAACTTTTCCCAATCTCTCTTCAAACTTACCTTTTAATTAAGGTTAGAACCTTCCTAAAATTCAGGAGTTTCCAGCTATGCCGCACTCTCAAATCCACTCAAAAAAGCATAGCGAGAGATAGCAGCTTCTGATTCCGGAGATTCTATCTAGGTTCTAGTTAAACTCCCTGGTTATAGGGGCTTCTAATAGTACTGGAAAAGAAAAGGAGTCTTGTATATCGTATCCTAGTACAGGAAAGAAAGATGTTATAAAACAGTCAAGATTATATGTTAGTACTCCAGGTACTCTCTTATTCGAGACGAGAATAGGCCCAACTCGCCTGCATCGACAGCAAAGGAAACTGGCAGGGAAATAGATGCCCCATTTTTTCTCCAAGAAGATCAATGGCAACTGGCACTTAAACTAGATATCCCTAAGCCAGATACTCAGGGATGAAATGACTCTTATGATAGTTAGATGGCGAAGAGTTAGAACGTGGCTAATCCGCTTTCTCCCATTTCTCTCTACTCTATCTATGAGGGCTATGAAGGAATTCGTTCATAGAATGCGATTGCACTACTTTTTGAAAACAACCGTACGGGATATACTCGGCCGAGGAGATTGTACCAAAGGAGACCCGTTTTACCGATCGTTTGATTGGGTGTGTCCTTAGTCGCTCCAGAGAAGCCATACCCTTAGGAAGCTTACCCAACTCATTTTTTAACTCCCAAGAAAGGAAGACAACCCCATTAAATCGTGCATAATTGAAGAGGAAAGATTCTCTAAAAGCCGGCGGTTTTTTTTTCTCCTTATACAGATGACTCCCCCATTTATCGAATAGGCAGCTAGACTTTGCCCGCTAGTCTACCCTACTCATACTGTCACACCGGCTTGGTGAATCTCCTCGCTTGCTTGCTGTCTAAGCCAGCCCACCGCTTTTTTACTTTACTTGACGCCTTCCCATCCGAGTGACATAAGCCTAACCCTGTCAACAGTCCTTCAACTTCAAGTGGGATAAGAACTCAACAGATTCAATATCATATGAGAAAATAGGCTGTACTACAATAAGCGCTTCGTTACGCTACGTTTTTCCCTAGGGCTTGAACTGCTGTAGACAAGACCGAGAGTAAGACTAGTCAAGCATCTATTCTTATTCAAAGTGATTTCACTATCACTAATAGGCTAACAGTCTCGAACTTAACTTATAGAAGGAGCTACTTCCAAGCAGCTACGCGTCTTGGATGTCTTACCATCCCTACTCAAACGCTCTAACCCTATCGTTTTGTAAACTCCGCTCCCTATCTAACTAAGAGTCTATTCGAACCCTAGGACTGATCTTCCCGTTGGTTTTGCTACATCAGTACTTACAGCCGGGTGGCATAGCGAAATTCCTCACCGAGCAGCTCACTCTGAGATCTTTTGTCGAGTCTTGTGTGTGTGGATTCTTTTTTTTGGTATATAAGAGTTAGTCAATACTTTTCTCTTTATATTAATATAACAGACTTTTGAGATCCGATTTGAGACTGGGACCTTAAAGAGCAGAAGGTCGTCTGTAAAGTCTCATCCCGTGCTGCCTGGGTACGAAAGAACTAGGTGTTGATTCCCCTGACCTGGCTATCTTTCCAGAAATGGTTGAATATGACTAAAAGGCTAGGGCTTAAAAGCGCCTAAGACTACGACTCTTTCCTTCTAGCAGAAGGTTGGCACAACACAAAAGAAGATGATTCTAAGCCCTCGCTTATCGACAAGCTTAACCACGGAAAGCATTTGAACCAGACTGAAGCAGGGGCAAGCCGTATGCGGATGAAATCGCTGCAGAGTCGTTCGCAGCAAAAACTAAGACTACCCCAGAGGTAAGGGGGGTCGAGCACGTAGTACCTTGGTCGCCTGGGTTGATGCAAAAAATCCCAGGAAAAAGAACAGTGGCAAGATTTGAATTGACTTATCCGAGGGGATTTCGGGTTGAATCCAATTTTACGGGGAAAATGCAAGATTAAAATCCTAGGATTCCCAGTAAAGTAAGCACCAGATTCACTATAAAGACAGTACAGGGGCGCGGCGCTAAGGTAGAGACACATAGAGAGAAAAAGAAAAGACCACCGGAATAGTAAAATCAAAGCCCTTCATCATTAGATCTAGGATACTTATCCTTCGAAAACTTCACACCAACCGAATCCCGACTACTCATCGGATCGGATTCTGAACCGTGTTTCCCGCAAACAAACCTCCTAGCTGCTTAGCCCGGCTCCATAGCCTTCAAAATCTTTCATATTGATTGCTTCCATCCAATCCAGCTTATCCTCGGCTCACTTACCTTAGAATAGGTCATCCAGTGCTGCCATTTACGTTTAGCCTTCAACGCCATCTCCAAAGTGATTGACGAAAGCCCCGGCCGGAAAAGGTTAATAAAGCTGGGAATTTCCGCTTAAACCCCGAGAGTTGAACCAATAGCCTTGCTTCTAAGACCTGCGACCCTTTATTTTCTTTTTCTTCGCGGCTGGTTCGTTTTAGGAATGCTCTTGAAAGTCACGCTTCGGTTAGCTTTGAATTAGAGACTCACAGGATACTGTGAAAGGAGCATCCATCTCATGGGCGAGTAGACTGATCGACCCACCATTTAAGAACCAAACAAAGCAAGGGCCCCTTCCGCCCGCCTTTAGGGCTTTACCAAACCAAGGGCGTTGACTAGTGCCCATGTGTGTGCTTGCATAGCTGCTCTGACTCTTTACCTAACATCCTCCCCAACCAGGATAAAGGGAATTTATAATGGGGGGAGTTCCACGATCCGACCAACAACTCGCGCTGAAGAGATGGATATCGGCTCTTTTTCGCTAGCAGGGATATTCGCTCTTGTCTTTAGCTAGCTCTGCTTTCTGCTTTCTCCTTAGCCTCAGCTCTATTAGTAGTAGAGCTAATCCTTCAGGTCGAAATACAGATTAAGTTTTCCCGGTTAGTCTCTGCTCGTCAGATATTAGGGGTTGCTCTAAGGCGTCCCAAATGGTCTCCTCAAAATTCTTTTTGGAGCTGGACGCTCCGGACGTACCAGCCGGGACCATTCCCCCGTAATGGAATGCGTTTCCCAACCCGTCCTGGGTACCGGATGGGCTATTGTTGGGCGGCATAGGGTGCTTGGGATGACAGGGATTAGTGGATCCCTTTTTTTGTATGCTTTACGATTTCTCTTCGTTTGCTATGTAAGACAAATGGAGACTGGGGCTCTATTCGATCGAGCTTGCCTCCGGTACCTTCCTAGTGGCTTGGACAGGATCAAGTCATTCGTAGTTCGAAAAGGATTCAATCCAGCCGCAGGGGTCGGGCCCCAAGCCTCTGAACTAGCACTACAAAAAAAGCTCCGTAGATGGCGAGCCTTGTGTCCAAAGGTATAATGAGAAGTGGCCCTAAGGTAAGGGTTTTCTAGCCATATCGAGTTGAGCCTACCCATCCCTCCTTGGTTGAGGGAAGATTCCAATTACCATGTCAAAAGGCAATCGCTGAATTCACTCTTCTGGCTTCTGCCATTGAAGCAATCCCGAGATCTTTAAAATTCCCTTTTGGCGGTGTGACCATTTAGCTCATCTTGATAGCCGGGGCTAACCCTCTCGGAGCATGTATCAGAAAGAATTCTAGAAAGTGATAGTGGGGAAAGGTGCATTTTTGGCTATTCCAATCAGTATGGAAGTGGGCTCAAATCAGATGATTTTACTGCAATATCTATTGATGTGCTAAAGGCTTAAAGCTCTGTTCAAAAAGAGAGATTTGACTGCCATGACATAGGCTTTATACCTAAAATCAAACGAAATGAAAGATTGAATCGAGAAGGAAATGAACCTAATATAGCTACTTGGTATGACTAGAGAGACCACTCCGACCCCCATAGCTCCCCGGGCTTACCTATACTCTAACAACTTTCATTCTATCTGATGAGAGCACATTTAAGGGGCACCGCTTTTGCGGAGCATAGCCTTTGGGGCAGGTTTTTTCCTCCCGATCAATATGAGCACGATCAGGCCATGGAAGACTCGGATCAAAGCAAACCTCCAGATTCGGCGCAGTTAAGTCGACAGCCTCAGATAGGGTCAGCTCATCAGAGATTGTTCGGAGACACTTCTTTCTACAGGGGAAAGATTTTTTGCCACGGCTTCGGAATCAGCATCGCCGGTTAACATCATTGGTTTCAGCTTCAACTTCGGCAGTCGGCATTCCCCTAGAAGACTTAGACTACGTCAGAACGATTAGACCTTGGCAGAACAAAAAGTCGAAGCGTCCCAATAGGATGCATAGCGGCAGGAGGAGTTGGATTGGTTGACATGGGGCTAGATGATATAGCCAGTGTTCCGTGAGGGACCAAAGGGTATCAGATATGTAACGTAACATCCAAAGGGTATGATTTTGTAACTGTTCTGTGCGTTCTCAAGGGGAGATCTTGAATTTCATAAGAGAAGAAAAGAAAGTTGCCTAGTTCTGATGAAAGCTATGCTAAAAGGCTACCCGAGTTCAAAGGTTTAGTTGCGTTCCCTGTCTTCATTGAGATTGGGTTGGTGTTCAGTGTACCTGAGTACAAGATCGAAAGGAATGAATGCATTTCAAGTGAGATGTCCAAGAGAAAAGGAACGAGGGGAAGAAGCGACGAGAACATAAAATCGTGAATGAAAGAGCGTGACGAGACTTTCTCAATTCGAGATGTTAGAAGGTGCAAAATCAGAGATCATCGTCCTTGACTTTTTGCGCGTGCTCAGCAAATATCTATTTGTGCTCCTTATGCTCTATACTACCTATCACACGTTCCTTATGTGCTTAGTCATCTGGAACAATTGGGGCGTCCCATTGGATTTTTAGCTAGGTTGGAACGGGGTCAAAATCACACCCATATTGAAGTGAAGGACCCCCCCGGATGTAGGTCGCGCAACGAACCGGGTCAAGCCACGAGTCGAAGAAAGGTAGTTCATCTGGTCTGTCTTTTGCGCAGAGGTGCTGGTTCGAGTCCAACAAGTTTCGGGGGGAAGGTTCCGCTCCCAGCTATTGGAGATTACCCATGCTCGGCTATAACACGTTATGTTAGATGAAAGTCCACGCAACTAGCCATTCTCGACCAAGAGGATACCGGTGGAATACTTGGACGAAGGGTGTTTAGCTAGGTAGTCGACTGAGCTCTTACAGTTACAGCAGGGAATGAACGGAACTAGTAAGCTCGGTAGACAGGTAGAGGGAACGGCTAGTAAAGAAAAGTCTTTCTCAACCAGGGCTTTCAACCAAGGGTAGCTCGCCCGCAAGTCCTAGTTGGGGAATAACTCTGCTTACAAGTTCCGGTTTTCCGAGGGATATAGTATCAACAGACCAAAGGAAGACAACTGAGCAAGATAGATGCCACTGAACTAGTGTCATAAAGAGTGAAAAGAATTCGGAGTAGTTCAAATATAAGTAAACAGTTCCACTTATCCCAGGAAAGACTTTAAGCTTAAGAGAATGTCCCAGCTTGGGCTTAAGGTAGTGAAGTGAGCCATTAGCTCTGCTCTGGTTCCGCATCTCAAATCAGTAGCTCTGCTAAGGAATCAAGCATCCAATACGAATCACGTCCGAGACGGGAGAAAGAGCGTATAAAGAAAGCGAACTCATTTCTTCGCAAATGGCACCATAGCCAACGCTACGCTCTATACTATCTCAAACAATTCTTTCTGGCCGGTAGGGGGCCTTCCGCATGAAAGCGAAAGGAAGCGACCGACCAAGAAATCATACATGCAAAAAGAGAAAGGGAATGGTTAGTGAATCCGAACATGAGTGGGATCGAGGAAGATAGGGCGTCTGGCTTCGAGGTTATGCAGCTAGAATTGGAGTTGCTACAAACTTGACTGCTGAACTCTGGGCTTGGGCTGTCCGTACTGGTCTCCGGATTGCCTTGGCTCGAAGCTTCAGGGATATTCGAAAAAAAAAAGATAGGGCAGACTAAGACTAAGGTTGCTTTGCTTCCTTCACGTGAAAATGAAAAAATGGACAAGCAAATCGAAAACGAAGAACGAGGAGGCATTGCCTTCTCTTCTGCCATCTAGCCTCTCCCTCCTTCAAGCTAGGGAGAAAAAAGAAAGTCAGGGAGAGCGGGCTAGACAGCGAGTAAGACAGCTAGGTCAATAGGAGCAATCCATCGAGTGGGAGAAAGACAGTTACACCAATCCCGTGAGAAATCCTCTTTGAAGTTGAAGCGGGTAAGCAGGCCTTTCTTTTATTCAAGCTCTTGAAAATGTCAGGAAGTCAAATGGGAAATTGGATTGAGGAACTGAGCAAGCAATCCAGTGATAGTCTCTATCTTTGAAAGCCAACCCAGTTTAAAGTCGGGATTTTAGGCACAAAAGCTGCGAATTCTCTTGCTGCGCTTACGCTTATTCCGACAACAGATTCATCGGTCACTGGATGCGTGCTAACAGAAAAGAATCAAGTCCGAAAGTCATAAGGTAGGTAAGCAAGCCGCCCTGGTGCCAAGCTAAAGACAAGGATCACATCGATAAGAGCAAAAGCAAAGACGGCTTATGCCGAATATCTTGAACTCAAAGAAAACCAAGCCTAACTACTTTCCAGGAAATCGAAGATGTGCCAAATCGTTCTCTATCGAATCGTAGTCTAGAGCCAAATGAAACTGATTCCACTTGACTTGAGCAAGAAGAAGTCAATTTCCCACGGTCAAGCCTAGTAGAGCTCCTAGTCCGACAAGACTAGCAAACATGCTACCACAGAAAGGAAGGGAAAGAGATCGGAAAGCACGCAACCAAACTGAACGCCAGCGCTTTCACTGGGAAAGTCTCCGTCTCTAGCCAAAGACCCGCATTCAAGCCATAGGATGGAAAGCCCAGGGAATGAAATAAGTGACTCTACCCTACGTCGAACAAGAGTTGGCTTCCTTTCTAATTCTAAAAGGCCTACTATGCTGCCTTTCTTGGCTTGCTGCCTTAGCTAGCTCCCTTTCGTACCGGTTCCCCAAGGTCTGATTCTGCCCTTAACCCAGCGCCCGTGGAGATAACGAGATTAACAAAAGATTTTCTCGGTGCGAAGAATAGCCCTACTCCTATATCCTCCAATATTCTATTTTAGTTAGCTACTCACTCAGTCCACAGATTCGGATTAGTCAAAATAGAACTAGACAGATCAAGGAGAGAGAAGGCTCATCGATCAGTCTTAGCTATGGTTCCATTTCTTTCTTCAGTCAGCCAGGCAGAAGTGGAAAATCAAATAGATAGAGTAGATCCTATTCTAGATGGATTAGATAGAAACCTTACCTTAGCGTGATTCCATGCCTGACTTTCCCGATAGCGGAATAGATGTTCCCATGGAGCGGTAACTAGGTCCAGTGCCAAAAAAGGGAAGCTTATCGAAGGGAGGAGTGGAAGCTGCTCTGCTAATGCCCTGGCCAAGAGACGACTTATATCTACATCCATCCTCATAGTAAGAAAAAGCCAGTGAAAGCTCTCTTCTAGGCGCTTATTCCCACAGCAGACTCAATAGCTGCAGTTACGGATTCAATTGCGACAAGATCGTATTCTTCCTTTTCTGATTCACGTGCAAAACCTTTTTGTCCCATTCTAGGAACTGTCAGGTAAGAACCGATTAACTTCCTCACAACCTAGCATTTTATGTCCCTGGGTACCTTTACTCTAGTTTCAAAGGTTTGTAGCACTTGCTTACTGAGCTAGGGGGAGCTCCTGTCCCTTGCTATTGCGGTCACATAAAGGTTAAGAGCGAGGGGATCATTCACTTTGAAAAGCGAAAGGATGAAGACTGATCCTCGTTTCTTTTTTTCTATATATATCTATAGGATAAAGCCATAAGCTACATGCTTATCTAACTCCTGTCTGTATAAAGAAGGCTTCTATGGTGTGAGACAAGAAAGACGACCTCGAGCTCGAGACTGACAGGGCAGGGCAACCTGTCTTCTTTTTTATTGTTTTTTTTATAATAAGAGCGAGATGCAGTAGTCTCCTTAGTTAGCGTCCGAGACTCAACTGTCAAAAGCTCAGAAAAAAGGTTCCAAGACGGTGCGAAGACCTAGACCTAAGCCTAAGCCTTCAACTCCGCAAATATCGATAGCCGAATGGAGGGGAATGAGGGAGCAAGATTCGGAGAGAGAGAAGGGAATGAATGGCCTATCAATCTTTTTGTATTCTTTTCCCCGGTGGACATAAGAAGAAAGTTTGTCTACTAGAATATGACTCGAGCATTGATGAATAGCTTATTCAACAATCTCAAGAGGCATTGTGCCCTTTTCTGATCTTATCCTCTTCTGGGCATGTCTGACTAGTGTAATCAGTCCCTTGCTTTCCTTCCCCGCCCGCTGTAACTTCGCCGGAAAGAAGTTCCTTCTAATTAGATAAGGGATATGCTTTTGTAATAGCAATTGGATGCTTTCTCAACACGGATTCCAAGGCTTATTCACCATCAAGCGCGGTAAGAGCTGCTATTTACTCAAGAGCGGCTAGTCTTGCAGCGGCAACTGCTTGAGCTCCTACTCTCACTGCGGTTACGAAGACAGGGGATATTGAAAAGAGGGAGCACAAGAGCTCTGAGTCATCCAACAAGGCTTACTGGAAAAGACTAGAAGAGTAAGGTCATCAGTCCCAGAGCCTATGAGTGCCATGCAAACAGCACTG